>NC_080426.1:54768836-55075704 GCF_029873635.1 Malania oleifera
ATACTATGTATATATAAGCCTCCTCGAAGTTTTCCCCTTGAAACCCAACTATATTAACATCCAAATATTCAAAATTTGAAATCTGCGCTGGTTGTCCTGAGCCAAACCATTGATTGTTTAGGCCAAACAATCGACTGTTTCAGACTAAATGTAAATTATCAGAATTCTGGAGCCAAATAATCGACTATTTCCCTACTTCTCCTTAGCACATGTGATTTTTCACTATGTCTTCTTCATTTTTTATGCAGTCCATCAAGTATATGAGCTACAAAAAAACAACACACCCCAATCACTAATATAGGTGTTAGGGAGTGACAATGTAATGGGATAAATGGCGTGAGATATTGCTTTACATGTATTCTCCAGGGATTTATAATGAATATTTGATTACTTGTGTCAATGATTGTATGATTTTTCTCTTGAATGGAATAAGACAAGTTGTCTTTGTTATCATTATGTTGATGTCTAGAAAAGGGTTGTACCTTATTGTTTTATGAATATCCTTTGTATATGAATGTCTTGACTAAGTGCTTTATTGTCTTTTGTATTAATGCATTTCTAATCTCCCGATGGTTATCGATACTTATCTAGTGCTCATGTCTGTAGGTTTTCAATACGTGATTATCAGCGTGCTCGGTTGGGGGAGAGCTCTCGATGAGTGTCACGTGGCCCTGAATTGAGTCTTATTCGGGGGTCCATGATAGTTGGTATTAGAGCACAATGTGTGCGAACACCATGAGTAATGGCATGAGAACCTCAAAGTTTGGAATGACAAAACACGTTGAGGCACTTGAAGCAAAAGTGGCAAAACTTGAAACCTTGAAGACGAAACTCTTTGAACTCTAAGGGTAGGTGATGAATGGTTTAAAAAGAAAGGCATGCCAATATAGCTAGAGGCTTCCAAAGAAAACATTAGAGGGAAACCTCTATGATGAGCTTGAGGAAATAATTATGGAACTTAAGAAATTCATTCCATGTATAAAATCCTTGGAGAAAAGTCCAATAAATCTTAAGAACCTTTGAAATGAACATTAAGCAGTTGGAAGCCTTTGGGAATAGGCTGAAACACATTGAGGGTGTGTTGGCATCCATTAGTTCCCAAGGAGAAGAGCCAATAGAGCTTGAGGCCTCTTTACGAGAGTTAACTGACAATTTTTATTTTCTTGAAGAAAACGTCAAAGAGTCCATTAGTGCCTTCAAATAAGATCTTAAAGAAATAGGCAACTTCTAGAACACTATAGACCAGTTTGAGAGTAGCTTACAGAAGATGAGTGCAAAATTGAATGCGGTGGCACAAATGTCCCATAAGCCAATAACTGATACTATTGAGGGGACTCGAATTAAGTTACCGAAACCAAAAAGTTATGGGGCACTCGAGATGCAAAGGAATAGGATAATTTCATCTTCGACTTGGAACACTACTTTAAGTGCTCACGGATCAAATCAGAAACCAAGTGAACATTGCAATAGTATGCCTTTCTGGGGATACTAAGTTATGGTGGAGAATCAAATGCGAAGAGATGCAGCACAATCGATGTACTATTGAGAACTGAAAGGGATTGAAACAAGCGTTGAAGGCATAATTTTATCTTAAGAATGCAGAGTATATGCCACGGTGCAAAGTGTATGATTTACCACAAATGAGCTCTATAAAGAGCTATGTACGGGAGTTTCAAGCCCAAATTCTTGACATTAAAGACATGAATGAACTTGATAAGCTATTCCATTTCCTCCGGGGATTGAAGACTTGTCCAAAAAATGAGATGCCAAGGCAAGGGGTCTTTAACCTCTCCTCTACCCTTGCAACAGCCTGGTGGCTAGACAATTTTTCAGATACGTCTATAATGAGGAAGTACCCAATGACCGCCAATAGTAAACAGAAGCCCAAGAAGGTATATAATCCTAAAAATGGGGGAGGTGATAAAGGAACTAATGGTTATTGGAGAGATAAAATATCTTCAACAACTAGGGACTCAAAAGGTGGACATATAGCGGGTAGAGAATACCAACCATTGAGTTCATGCTTTCTCTGTATGGGACCTCATTGTGTAGTAGTGTGCCCTAAACAAAAGGCCTTAAATGCCCTGAAAGCCCTTTGGGAGGGAACAGAAAGCCGATAATAGACTCAAAAGAGAAATAGGAGATGGTAGGAGCCCTAAGGTTTTTGGGGGCATTGGAACGTCAAGCAATGGCCAACAAGTCTCAAGAAACAGATCAAATGTATATGGATCTATGGTTGAATGGGAAGATGACCAAGGCCAAGGCCACATAAAATTTTATCGCAGATATAAAAGCCCAATAGTTAAAACTGCAGGTTGATAGGGACATGGAAAACTTGAAGGCAATAAAGTTAGAAGCAGTGACCATTGTAGGAGTCAACCCTAGAGTTGCCTACCAGATGGGGCCCTAATCAGGGTCAATCGACTTCACAATAGCACCCCTAGATGACTTTGATGTGGTGTTGGGGATGGATTTCCACAAAGTCACATGCTTAGTTCCGATTCCTCGTGATGATCGGAGATAACCCTTGTGTGGTGCCAATAGGCTGTAACACTATGGATGGAAAGAAGTTACTTTCAGCTCTCCAATTCAAGAAAGGAGTGAAGAGGAGAGAGCCTTCTTTCATAGTGCTACCCCTAGATTTAGGGGATAAAAATATATAGGCATGTCCAACTGAGATCAAAGAAGTGCTAAAGGAATTTAAAGATGTAATCCTAGAGTAGCTCCCTATGGTTTTACCACCTCAACGACATATAGACCATGAAATAAAGCTTCTGCTCGGAGTAAAACCACCATCTCGCATCCCCTATCATATAGCGCCATCGGAAGTAGCTGAACTTAGAAGATAATTAAATGAAATAATAGAAGTAGGATTTATTCAACCATTAAAGCACCCTTTGGGGTACTAGTGTTATTCCAGAAGAAACAAGATGGGAGTCTGATACTATGCATGGATTATCGGGCCCTCAACAAGGTTATTGTTCATAATAAGTACCTCATTCCATTAATTCCAAATCTCTTCAACCTACTAAGTACAGCTAATGCCTCACTAAGCTAGACTTAAAGTTGGGATACCACCAAGTGCGCATTGCAGGGGGGCTAATCAAAGACCACTTGTGTCAATCAATATGAAGCATTTGAATTCCTTCTTATGCCTTTCAGACTAACAAATGCACCTGTCACTTTTTGTACCTTAATGAATCAAGTTTTTTCAGACTACCTGGATAAATTTGTGGTCTTCTACCTTGATGACATTGTGTTGTTCAACTTGTATTTAGTAGAACACAAGGAATATCTTCAGCTAGTCGTTCAAAAACTCAAAGAAAATCAGTTGTACTTAAAAGGGGAGAAATGTGCTTTCACCCAAAGACGTATCAAATTCTTGGGACAAGAGGGGCAGACACGAAAGGATCCGGTGAAGCTACAAACCATCCATGAATGGAGACCACCTACATTCGTCATTGAACTACGATCCTTCTTAGGACTTGCCAACTGCTATAAGAAGTTCTTCAAAGGGTACTCTAGAATAATCGTGCCATTAATAGACTTATTGGAAAAGGGGGTAAAATGGGAATGGTTAGAAGATTGTCAATCAACATTTGATGAATTAAAGAAGAACATTGCATAGGATCACGTTCTAATCCTTCCTAATGAGACAAAGCCATTTAAAGTGTAGGCAGATACATCCAACTTTGCATTAGGGGGAGTCTTTTATGACATCTGGTTGCTTTTGAAAGCCAAAAAATAAAAGGTGTTAAACACAACTATACAGCCCAAGGGAAGGAACTTCTAGTCATGGTATACAGTCTTCGAGTTTGGAGGCATTATCTTTTGGGGTCAAGTGGTTGATGCTTTAAGTAGGAAAACAGAATTTGGCAGCACTGATAGCCATAAGTCATCTATTGATTAGCAGGGTAACTTTATCCATGAAGGAACTCATCAGAAGACACTTGAGAACAAACTAGTAGGTGCAGACATTGAAGAAACTGGTAGAAGAAGGGAAGACACGACAATTCTAGATAGAGGATGGGTTGTTAATGACGAAGGGAAGGCGATTGTATGTACCCACATCTAGGAATTTGAGGAAGAAATTGTTAAAAGAATGAGGCCACATGTTACGGAAAAAACACTCAGGATGGCGATGAACTCAGGCAATAATCACACAAGGGTACGATTGGTCGAATATGGATGATGATGTGGTAATTTATACAAAGACCTATTTGATTTTTCAATAAGTTAAAGTAGAAAGAAAGAAGACCCCGGGACTGTTGCAGAAATGTGAGTTGAAACGCGGGTCTCGATCTAACACTATAGATACTAGCACCCTATGGGAACAAACTATCTCCTGGATATAGATCTTCGCCAAACGGTTAAAGGAATAGTTGATCTTGATAGGGAGGAAATGGGTGGTCTTAGTCAACCGATCTATTATCACCCAAATAGCATTCTAGCCATGCGATGTTGACGGCAGCCCTGAGACAAAATCCATGGAAATATGATCTCACTTCCACTCTGGGATAAATAGCGGCTACAACTGACCCGCTAGCCTCTGGTGCTTAGCTTTTACCTGCTGGCACATCAAACACTGGGCTACATACTCAACAATTTCCTTCTTCATACCACTCCACCAGTAAAACTCTCGCAGATCCCTGTACATTTTCGTACTGCCAGGATGAACCGTATACAAGGATCTATGAGCCTCATCCAAAATAGTCTTCCTGATCCTAGCATCAGCAGGAACACACAGTCTGGAACGGAACCATAAAGCCCCATCATTTGAAATGCAGAATTCATCTCCCTGGCCAGTCTGCACTTTATCCATCACCTCTGCTAATTTTGGGTCTTCCTTCTAAGCGACTTTAATTCTTTCCTGCAGAGTAGGTTGTACCACTAGGATAGCGATACAAACTGAAGGATTACCCTAGATCAATTCAATGCCGAGTCTCTCTAGATCCATCATGAGAGGATGCTAGATTTCCATAGCCGCCAACGCTGATTCCTCGGACTTATTGCTCAGTGTATTAGCTACCACGTTTGCTTTCCTTGGGTGGAAACTGATAGTACAATCAAAATCCTTAATCAACTCTAACCACCTTCTCTGTCTCATATTCAATTCCTCCTAGGTGAAGAAATACTTTAAACTCTTGTGGTTGGAGAAAATATCACATTGCTCGTCGTACAGGTAATGTCTCCTAATTTTCAATGCGTGTACCACTACAGCTAATTCAAGATCATGAGTAAGGTAGTTCTTTTCATATTATTTCAATTGTCTGGACGCATACGCCACCACCTTGCCATGCTGCAATAATACACAACCAAGTCCTTTCAAGGACGCATCACTCTAGATAGTATAACCCTCACCCCCTGACAGGATGATCAGTACTGGTGCTTTGACTAGCCTCTGTTTCAATTCCTGAAAATCTGCTCACAATTGTCGTCCCATTCGAATCTAGCATTCTTTCTAGTCAGTCACATCAGAGGCCTTGATAAAGCTAAGAATCCCTCGACAAAACGACGGTAATATTCGGCTAACCCCAAGAAACTCCTGATCTCCTTGACATTCCTTGGTCTAGCTCAATTCACTACTGCATCAATTTTACTGGGATCCACAAAAATTTCGTCTCCTGAGATAACGTACCCTAAAAACGTAACTTTTTTTAGCCAGAAATCGTATTTGCTAAACTTTGCATACAGATTCTTTTCCCTAAGCATCTGTAATACCTGCCTCAAATGTACCTCATGCTCCTTACAGCTTCTCGAATAGACTAGTACATCATCAATAAAAACAACAAACTAACCTAAATATGGATGAAAAAACCTATTCATCAAATCCAAAAATATCGCAGGAGCATTCATCAAATCAAATGGCATAACAAGGAACTCATAATGCCCATACCTGGTCCTAAAAGTCGTCTTCGATACATCTTCTGCTTTTACCTTTACTTGATGGTAGCCTGATTTGATGTCAATCTTAGAATATACCCGTGTACCCTGGAGCTGATCAAAAAAATCATCGATACGGGGTAGAGGATACTTGTTCTTAATTGTCACTTTATTAATCTCCCTATAATCTATATGCACATCCTTATAAACCCGTCCTTCTTCTTTATAAACAATATCGAAGCTTCCCACGTGAATACACTAGGTCGTATGAAACATTAATCAAGTAAATCCTGTAACTGATCTTTCAGTTCTGCCAACTCTGTCGGCGCCATTCGATACGGTGCTTTAGAGATCAGCAATGTACGTGGAATTAGATCAACGGAAAAATCTACTTCACGATCAGGTGGCAAACCTAACAATTCATTTGGAAACACATCTATAAATTCTTTCACTACTGGCGTGTTAATAAGTTTCAACTCATTCTCTCACATTTCTTTCACGAAAGCTATAAATCCATGACAACCACTCAGGAGCAGTCTCTTAGCCTGAACAGCTGAGACCATCTGAGGTAGAGACTGTACTCGTGACCCTATAAATCTGAATTATGTTCTTCCTAACGGTCTAAATATTACTTCTCTCACATGGCAGTCTATACTGGCAAAATTAGCTGCTAGCCAATCCATGCCAAAAATGATATCAATCCATTTATGTTAAACGCTATATTATCATGTATTATATATTATCGAAACCCGAATGTTAGTTTAGTTCAGTTTCAGGAGCACGGTACCATAGCTATATAGATTAGATATCTATGTTCAGATTGGTGCTAACCACCCCACAAGGGGGTGGGAGATGGATAGTCGATGTGGCTTTCAGCGTAGAGTTGTAGACGTCCACCTGGTAGTCCAACCAGGGTATAGCGGGCCCATCGTACTTACAGACATTTTTGACTTCGCAGTGGTCGGCCAGCCATTGTCGGGTCCGGCCTTCAGGCTGAACACCTCGTTATGGGGGGTAATACTTGACATCAGCTAGTTATTCAGTATTATTAGCTATACTAAACGGTTATGATTAGTATGATTTATTAAAAATATGAAGGTATACATTTATGCAGTTATTAAATGATGAATGTTTTCTGGTATGAAGAATGCACTGTATATCTATATTATCATTAAATATTCATGTTGTCACACATCTGTATTTAGTTTATTTTCCTTACTGATAAGTGTCTCACCCTCGAACATTAAATGAAACTCAGAAAAATCGGCGGAGCGTGACTGCCATTGAGATAGTAGTACTACCCCACTAGGAGGATAAGTTTTGATCTAGGGATAGTAGATGTGTGTTGTGGGTTCCTAGATATGTTTGTATGTATGTTGTATATTTGGAGATTGTACATAAACATAGATATTTGGGAATACAGTTGACTCTGGTATTTTATATTTTATGGTTATGAGAATGTGATTTACATTTACTGCTGCCTAGGTTTCCGCTGTATATGATAGGTGTGTCCCCGGTACCCACAGGTTCGGGTTGACCTTGTTATTAAATATGTTTATTATATAATAAATATAACTAGGTCATTACAGTTTGGTATCAAAGCCTAGGATACTAGATTCTGTAGACTCTAGAATGCAACAGTAATAATACTAGAGTATAGGATAAGGGAATTTGAGGTCCGGTTTTGTAGTCTAGATGCAAGACTTCCGTGGTGGTTTGTGTGATTTTCCTGGGGTGACAATTTTAGGAAATTCATGGTAAACTATTGTCGGGTTGGGTATCTAAGTTGCCGGATTGAACCTTGAATTAAGATTAGGAGTGATGAATTAATTAGGAGAATATATTATATAAGTTGAGCGATATGTATAGTGAAGGGGTTCTAAATTAAGTTATTTATTTTTCAGGATGGACCCTGATGGCAGTAGTGCTCATGCTAGTGGGAATGAGGGTGCTGGACCCTCAGGCGCTGCGGGTGGTGATTCGGATGCAGTCTTATGCAGCGTGGCACAGCAAGTTATGGATGAAATTGCCAGGAGTTCAAGGGAACAGGGTGGTCTGTCGGTGGGTCACGGTAACTCGATAGAGAAATTCATAAAGATGAATCCTCCGGCTTTATCAGGGGGAACAGATCATGTAGTCGCTTAAAATAAGGTGCAGGAGATAGAGAAAATATTTGCAGTATTGCAGTGTTCAGAGGAGCAGAGGGTGCTATTTGCTACCTATAGATTGATTGGAGAGGCCGAGAGATGGTGGACGACAATGAACTTTTAGAGCAGCAGAGAACAGTACCTGTGGAGATGACATGGGAGTGGTTTAAGGAGACATTCTTCTACAGGTATTTTCCAACCTCGTCCGGGGAAGTTAAGATAAAGGAGTTCTTGAATCTGAAGCAAGGACAGCAGACCGTACAGCAGTACGCGGCGAGGTTCATCGAATTATCTCACTTCACCCCGTATATTATACCAAATGAAGCAAAGAAGGTACAGCAGTTTGAGAGAGATCTAAGGAGAGAGAAACCGTAGGGAAAGAGAGAAAGTGAGAATTTTTTATTTTTCCTGCATAAAACCTAGTTTTCGCACTATTTATAAAGCCGGATTCATCGAGGAGTCCTTGAAGAGTTTCGTCAATGAACCTTCACCCCTCATCAGCAAAATTCAGAAATGCCAAAACCCTCTTTAGTATTTTCTCGTCGACGAGACATACCCTTGTCGACGAGCCCAATTGCCGCGTCGTCGATGAACGCTTCTTCTGCACCCTCTTTTCTATTCCCATTTTTCTCTCTCTCAATTATTATTTAAATACCATTATACTTTGGGTCATTACAATATGTTTTGACTTTATGAGTCCAATCCTGTTTTGATAATGATAAATCACTTGGTATTTGATATGTGCATTGAGATTGTGAACAGGAACTACATTAAGCACGCACGAAAAGATAACAAGTCATGGAAGCCATAAAGAATAAAGCATACATATCTTGGCAAGATCCATGAAACTCAAAGAGTGCAAGAATGAAGATGCAAGCACCAAGTTCAAGAGCATCATGGGAATGGGCACTTAGAATTCATGTACGTACATTTTCATATAATTTAATTTAAGGCTCAACATATACCCTAGAATGACCTTAGGACTCATGCATCTCATGAACATCATTAGGGGACATTCAAGGACTTAAAATATTTTTAAAACCCCTAGAAAATATTTTTGTAAAAGAACCAAGAAAGAGAGGAAAGCAGTTTTTCAAAGTATAAAGAAAAAATTCAGAAAATAGGAACTTCAGAAGACCAAACTCAACGGTTAGTCGCCTGAAGTTGCCACTTTAGAAGACTAAAGATAACCTTAGTCATCTAAATAATTTCTTCAGAAGACTGAAGATTAAGTTTAGTCGCCTAAAGAATTTATGGTGAAACACAGAACCTGGTAGAAACACCTCAAAAGATTGAACTCGAACTTCAGTCGTATGAACCTGACACTTCAATCATTTGAACCCCAAACTTCATTCGTCTAACCCTATGTCTAGGTTGATTTTTTCGAAACTTTAAGGAACTTCAGTCATCTGGGCCCTTGACCTCAGTCATCTAAACTTGCGAGAAAGCTTAAAAATTTAATTTTTAATAAGAGAACTCGCGAGATATTTTTTGATCCAACGGTTGAAATTGATTCTAAGGATAAGACATATATATATTGAACATCTAAACCCTAGTACGTTAGCTAAGATCAAAGAGAAGAGAAGAGAACATTGCTTTTGAAAGAGAATTAAGAAACTTGAGCATATAGCTATACGATTGTCTACACTCTAACTCATACATATCAAGCTTGGGCAAATCAACTCATAAAATCAAAGGAGATTCATTACACATCTTTATTTCAACTTGATATTAAGGTTTGATTAATCCATTTAGTGTTTTTAAGAGTTTCTCATATCATCATCTGTTATTGAATATCATTAGATATGATTGACATTGAGTTTTCATATACATATAGAGAGTGTTTTTGACAAGTTCATTACTTAAGAAAGTTTTCTTTTGGCCATTGATTAAAGAGTTTTCATTCAAGTGTGTTCTTAGTTAAAGACTTGATATTTTGGATACTTCTAAACTATTTGATTAGATATCCTTAGAAGTGCATAACTATATATATATATATATATATATATATATATATATATATATATATATAGATATATATATATACATTAAGTTGAATATTACAAAGATCATATTGAGATTAAAATCTTGAAAGAACGCGGTTCAGTCAGCTGACTAACAATTTATTAGAATAATTTTTTGAGAGATAGAATGGTGTCAGCCGCCTGTCCAGTCAACTGACTAGTGCAAAAAGTAACCCAGTCGAGTGAGTCAGTCGACTAACTCTGCGGAGGATTTTGAATTTCAAACTTACAGGAATATTTTCAAAATTAATTCTATGAATTAATATTTTTTGAAAATTTACCTAAATGCTCCATATTAAATGAGGAAACTTTTCTTTAAAATGTCTATAAATACCTCCCTTGATCAATAAAAAATACTTTCAAGCAATATATGATTTCTATGCTAAAACTCTCCTAAAGCTCATTCTTGCTTACACCTTTGCTAGGGGGGAAACTCTACAAAATTGTTGGATTAAAAATAAGGGTTTGGTTCTAAGTTGCATCTAAATCTTTAAGAAAGAACCATTGGTGACTTCCAAACCTTGAGCTTCACATTTTCTATTTAGTTTTGGTTTTGAAATATGATTTGAGATTTAACTTGTGCAACTTGCTCTGTGGTTGAGAGTGTTTTTGTACGCAAATATCCATTCCTTTCTACTAGATCTTTGACGGTTCAAGGTATTGTTGGATCGTTGGACCAAGCATAGGTTGTTGTTTGGAGAGGTTTCTCTTCCTTAAAAAGAGGTGGGTTATTGTAAAGGTTTTTGTTCCACCCGAAAGGAATAAGGTATAGTAAAATCCTTAGGTGGTTGACCTAAGGTGAGGACGTAGGCTGGGGTAAGCCGAACCTCTTAAAAGTAACGGTATCACTCTCTTTCCCTTACTCTTTTTAAATTCCTGTAAAATATAAACTGCGTGGATGTTGTAATTATTTCAATAATAAAAACCACATATATTAGAAGTTAAATAAACCAAAGCCTAATTTGTTGTTGGGCTTGCGGAAACCGAAAGTGAGTACGTTGGTTAATTAATTTTTTGCGGAAACTATAAGGGAGTATGTTGATTGGTTAACAACTCAAAACCTATTAGTTGAAGGTTTATTTAAATTCTGATCTTGAAAAAGTGTTTGAATGTTATTTTAATCTTTAGTTCAAAAGCCAACTACAGGACTTGTTTTGAATGTTATTTTAATCTTTAGTTTAAAAGCCAACTACAGGACTTGCACATTCATATACATGGTTGCTAAATATTGCAAAAGCTATTATTAATTTCGTGTATGGTGTTTGTTTGGATTGAATAGTTAATCAATTGATTGTGTTTGTTGTGGTTGTAGATTGAATAGAAGAAGTTACTGCTTGTGTGGATTTCCTAATCAACAAGAATAAAAGAAGTCTTTAAAGGATTGTAAAAAGTCAACAACTCTTAAAAAGACTCTAAAGAATTTTAAATAACCTGATTCACTCCCCCCCCCCCCCTCTTAGGACTACACCTTAGGTTTCATCATTTTTGTTATATAGATTGTATTAAAATAACATAATGAAGATTGTAGATAGCTAATTATACATCAAAAGTACTCTAGCAACACTTTTGGGGAAGAATGTTCTCCAAAGGATCAATTTAGTTTGTGTCTCACTCAAATATGAACTTTATTTAGTTGCCTATATAATGGACCAATCTTCAATAGTTTGGATAAAAATGACTCATTCTCCTACATAAATGGCCCTATTTTTCAATGATGCACTCTAAGCGTTTTACTCTCTACCATAAAATACAGCAACCAGAAAACAATTCAAAGATATTTTTGCAATATTTGTATTGATTACTAAAATCATTGCCCTATTTTTCAATGTTGCTAATTTGGATTGAAGAGAAAAAAAGTTTAAAAGGTTTAATAGCAACTAGTGACCTTGTTATGATTATGACTAGAAGTCAATAAATCTCATAAATGGTGGTTAAATCGTAATATGTTGTAAAAGATTCAAGAAATAACCCGTCAAATTTTTTAACGCATTATAGAAACGAAGTCCCCATCCCCTAAATACACCTATTGAGCACCAAAATGTATACAAAAAAAAAAGTGTATTTTCTTGTAGTGCTATCTCGAGTTGGTGAACTAATAATAGATAATATCATTTTGAAACAACTAATACAAATGCACATACTTTGTTGTCCTCCTTTTAGATTGTAATTCTCTATGCAACCTTGTTCTTTTGGATTTTCAATTCAATTATTCATAATCGTACATTGTGACCAAAATTGAGTATATGTTATTGCTTACAAGATATTCTACAGTTCAAGATTACATTTTTGCCCATGTCTTCATTCCCAAACATGATCACCAAATTTAATTTATTGAAGTATAGAAATCATGAAACAAAAAGTTGAGTAAAAATTTAACACAATATATGCAAATATATGTGGTTTAGCTATAAAGTTTACATCCATGGGAGAGAGCTTATTATTCCACTATTGTAAATAATAATACAACAGAAAGATTATCATGTAGTCTGAGAAGTATTACAAATGAAATGCATATATTAAAATAGTCAATACATATATAAACAAGGAGCATAACAATAAAGAATAAATATACAGAATCAGCATCAATCCAAAGGCCTGACTCTAACATGACCTATAGTCCTCCTTGGACACAACGTGCAGCTATGACCTTCTTCTTGATAGAGAGTACACCTCATCTTCTTCAAGACTTAATCTCTTGTAAGGAAGGTATTTTGTTACTAATAAAATTAGTCCTTTATCGTTATTTTATTTCTATGTTTGTTCTTGTTTATAATTTCATGTTTTTATGGGAAACACTTTAATATTATATTTGCTTAGAAGTCCTTGGACCACCACCTACCCCATAGTCTAGGACCACCCAATAACTACTCACACTTTACATGGTGGAGGTAAAGATTTAAGCTAAAATCTAGTTTACAAAACTAGGTTTTAAGTCTAACAATTTGCATAAAGTTTTAAAATTGACTTTCAGAAACTAGGTTTTCAGTAACTTTACATCGCACGTGCATGGCATTCGAAACTAGATTTTAAAACTTGGTTTTAAAAACTAGGTTTTAGGCCATAAAACTAAGGCCCAAAACTAAGTCTTAAAACTCAGTTTCCAAAATTATGTTAATAAAAAGATAATATTTTTGGATAAAACTTCTTATCTTCCCAAGACTAGCAAACAATAAGTTTGGCCGCGTGGCCTTCATTTCATTACGACAATGTGAGATAAAGGACAAATTATTAACATGTCACATTTAAATGAATCAAATCATTAACTTTTGGATGATTAGTGAAAATTTTTTATTCCAATAAATGACTATCAAGTGATAGCTACTAAATTTTAAGAATTTAGTTGATTGTTTAATACAGAATGCGATAAAACAATTTAACTTAATAATTTCTTATGATAAAAGGGTCTTCTTGGCATGGTCATTCAATGTTGCAAGCGACGGTTAGTGTGTCACTTCTTAAAATTTAGGCATATACGTCAGACTAGGATGCCTAATGTACACGTTAACTTTATGTTTTGAAAAGTTTTGAATTTGAATTTGTATTAAATTTAAATAAAAAATAATATAAAATTGTATTGAAATCCGTTCAAATCCAAATCCAATCCCAAAATCTAAAATTCATGCTCCCAAACACAGTGTAGGGTCCATTTGGATCAAAGATTTTGTTAGGGGAAAGAAAAAAAATAAGAAGAAAATTTATTTTCCCTTTACAATAAATATTACTAAAAATAAAAAATTATTCTAATATAGAAAAAAATTAAGAAAATTTCTAATATTAATGATGTGCAAAATCAAATTTTTATTCATTGGTTTAGTATTTTTTTTTTTTTTTTTTCTCACTTCCTTCATAATTTCCTTTCCTTAACATTTTTTAAGTTCCAAATAAAACCTAGGGATCCATTATACGATCAAGGATTTTGTTTGGGGAGAGAGAAGGGAAGAAAAATAAGAAGGAATTCATGTTTCATTATATTTTCTTTCGAAATTAAATACCATTAAAAATAAAATTTTACTTTAAAATTAAAAAAAATAAAATGTTAATTATGTTTAAAACTAAAATTTTTACTTTTCACTTTCTTGACACGCTTTCCTTAATGACCTACTAAGGGTTTGGCTTGCAAGTACTACTGACTTGGATGCTTGGTTTTAATTTTTCGCATAGGAAGCTAAGGCTGTGTTTAGTTATTTCTAATTTTTATTTCACTTTTTCAAATATATTTAAAAAAATATCAGCTTACTTTTCAATTTCTTCAACACTAGTACAAAAAACTTTTTAAAAAAATGAAAGGCTTTGATGCGGTGCACTTGTGGAAAATAGGTTTATTTTTTATTTTAAAATTTTCTAATAATTACAAAAATAAAAAAATTATTTTCTATTTTTCTAAATTTGTATAGGAAACTTGAAAAGCATTTTTTTTCCTATTTTCTAAACTTTTAATTTTTATATAAATTTTGAAAAATTTAAAAACGAGATAACATCTTTATAATTATTGAAATTTTAAATAATAAAAAATAAAAATGCTTTTCATAATTAAATAAATCCTCTATTTTCTATTTTTAAATACAAGCTTTGGAAAACATGTCATTTTTATTTCATAGAAAAATTAAAAAATGAAACTAAAAATATTTTTTTTTTCTACACAAAAAAAGGCCCTAAATCTTTCTCACCCTATCTTACCCTTTCTCTACCAATCTCCATTTTCTAGTCCCTTCTAAGTACAACTCAATAAAATAGAATTTGATGAATTCATTATTTTTTATTAGAATATTGGACCCATTCGCTCATAGGAGAAATGATTTAGCCATTTGGATTGTCAATTCTCATTATTCTTTCGGTTCGCATTAACCTTTTAGATATCTTAATAATGCTTTCTAAAAGCTAAGAGTTCATTCAATTATAGAAAATAAATTTCATTTTCTATTTTTAGACTTACAAATCATTACAAAAATGCAGTTTATTTTCCAATTTTTTCATGACATGCATTTTAAAAAAAAAAAAAACTAGAAACAAGGAAAGCTTACTTCAAAATCTGGAGTTGTTATAAAATAAGAAGCCTTATGGTAGTTATTATGCAAATTTGCATTTTGTGCCCAAAATCCAGTGAATGGAGTGAGCACCTCCTTCCTTGTTATGCCTCTAAGAAACTCCAAGACATTTTCTTTTGTTCTATTTTTAGAGAGGATGTGACCTACTAAAAATGAATTGGGTTATAAGATTTATTTTTATTTTTTTTGCTATTTTTTGTGATGAATGCTAAAATCATCCATTAAAAATTTACTTTTGTCCATTTATCTTAGGATAAAGCAGTCCTTTACTGTAATTATTTGCTTTCATTAATTTAGTTTTGATTCAATTGTAACTTTTTTTAGTACTAGAACTAGAGATAATATTGTCATTATGCTTCAGCCAACTTATCCTATTCCATCTTAGAAAGAAAAGAACTTAAACAAAACACTTCATAGCATAACTATACATTTCTACAAGATTCGTCACAAAAACACACCTTTTGATAAAATTAGTTTTTTATACAAATTATCCAATTCTTCTATTATGACCATTCTACTCCTAAGGATAAGCATTCATGACCTAAGAAAATGCCTAATTCTCCCCATGTCTGCGATTCTATTTGTTTTCTAGTAACAATATTCTTTTACATTTAAAAACAAAAAAATTGGTAAGCCTCTTACAATACAAGAATGAACATGCTATCGAATGACAAGTGCATATTACAAATTTAGAATGGTTGCAACTGATAAAATAAGGGTTAGTCGCCAGCATGATGCACTGAGTCTCACCAAGGCTGCCCTTTCCCTCCAAGTCGCCGTGCAAGTTCCCAATCCTTCTTCACTGGGAAGCAAGCAAATGAAAAGGAACGGGTTCATCTTAACATATCACAAGGTACTAGTGTACAGCACTCTAACCAGCAAGATACACTAAAATTGGAAAATGAATCCAGATATATGGCATGCAATACCATGAATCAATACAACAATAAAGAAGCAGATCCCTCCAATGCCCTACTGGGCAAGTGTCCATTTTTTCTATTTTCCTACCACACTACAATTGCTATCATTTTTTCATTCAAAGCAACAGTCCTTTTGCATGTTTCCATCCAAAGAAAATGTCCTGATTTGGAGTCTGCAGCCGAAACCAAGCCAACCGAGCTAGTGGGATTCAAAATGTGCAGAACCGAACAGATTAAAAACAAAAAACCACTAAGCCAAACTCAGAAGTTACAAAATTTTAGTCCTTTTTGCAAACACATGCAAATCAAAGTCAAGTTTTAGACAAAAATGCACCAACTCTTTATTTAGAATCAGCATGTATTCATGTTAACTAATTGCTAGAATCAAGTAACTATTCAAGCATTTCTGCTAGAAAAATATGGAAGAAGAAGAACTGTGTCAAGTGATGGCTTTACCCTTGATTCAGGCTGAGCTCCACTGGTGGCTATCAAGCTGTGAATTAATCTTTGAAAAATTGAAGTGTCAAACCTTCAAAGCTTCGAAAAAGGTTGGGTTCAAGTTGAAGAATCAGAATATTAAAGTATCAAATGTTCGGTTCAGGTTAAAGACCCAGAGATTCAAAATTTCTACAAATCAATCTTTGTTGAATGGTCAAATGGGTGGGATGCCATCAAGGACAAGGATAGCAGAGGCATTGACCTGGCGTGGTGGTAGTAAGATGGTGGCAGCAATGGGAGTAGGACAATAGATGCACTTGCAGCATGATGCAAAACGTTAAGAGTTAGCCAGTGTGGATTTGTTTGTATCAAATTGAGAAGTAAAAAAACAATGATAATATGCTTGTGATTTTTTTAAAATAAATTATTTTAAAAATTCATTAACTGGTCAATTCAATTTTCTCAATTCAGAAGGAAAAGTCACTTTGGAACCAACTAACCATTATCCATTGTTTACTTATTGAAGAGGACCAGTTTAACTCCTTCAACCGAACAGGTTGGACCAAACTTGATCCCATCTCTCGATTCAATGACTGATGCACTCCCCTCCTAGGTGTGGAGCACTCTCAAGAGGATATAAAAAATTGGACGAATGAGCTGATCCACAATGAGAGTGCATAAAGGAGATCTTCGCCATATGAGGGCTGATTGTCTCAATTTTGTGAGGCATCTTTATGAGGTAAAATCATGAGGCTCAATGGACCAAAGTACATAATACTAGGCTGAGACTATTGAGGTTGAAGATCGGGCGGCAAGCCTATTACAATTCCACATGGCATGTGTACTAGGGAGATCTTGGCTTTAGAAGGACGAACTAGGCCTTAACTTTGTGAGGCACCTTTATGGGACAAAACCATGAAGCCTAAGCGATCAATAGTTCACCAAAGTAAGAAAACGGCTACATTTGGTGTCAGAATTACCTTGGACTTAAGAGATATTGCCATGTGAGTAGGTGTGTGCCACTATCAAGGATGCCAAAGATTGAACAAGAGACAAAAAGAGATCAAACAAGAGAGCACGTCACAACCTACATTAGGAATGTCCTAGAAAAAGCTTTCCCATATAGAGACAAATTAGGTCTCAATCCTATGAAATGCATTTCATGGGACAAAATTATGAGGCTCAATGTGCCAAAATATACCACCCTAGAGTTGGACCAAAACCACTGTCGTCTTACTTCCAAGAGTGCAAATCAATGATTCGAGCATTGACAATTATTAATGCTTTTTTCACTCCAACTACAGGCAACCAACAAACTGGTGCAAAAACATCTTAAAATTCTTAACTAACTCAGCATATCCCCTTTCCAACTCTTGAGGATGAATAACAAATGCAGGTGGAGTCTGAAATTTAACAATTATTATTGGCTAAAAAATAAAACCACCCCAAGGCAAATGGAGCTAACAAAAACCCTTGTCAAAAGTTTAACTTGTATCGAAAAGCATATGCTAAGTATTTGTTGCATAATATCACAGCTGGCAGATTTTATACAAAGGAAAACAAAATAACTTGAAATGAAAAGTGCAACCTAATAAATACATACTAGAAACAATTGCAAATAATCTTTTTGATGCTACATCCAAGCAAGAGGAATTATATTTTTGTAATTTTTATATCATTTTTTCATCTTTTATTTATGTATTTTGTTAGGATTGTATTTTTAAGATTCAAGGTTATTTTATTTAGTAAATTAGTATTTTAATTTATTTAGATTTCTAAAATTGATTTTATTATTTCCAAAGCACTGTAAACCTATAAAAGGCCTCCTTGGCTTGGACATGTTATTTGTATGCCCTAAACCCCAAAAAAAAATGATATCATGTAAGGACATTTACATTGTATCTTCCTGTTAGGGATCTAGGAACAATAATCACACACACAAGAAAAACAAGCACACAAAATAAAAACACCAGATTTACGTGTTTCGGTCTAATCTGACCTATGTTCACAGAGCACATCAAATATACTATAACCAAAAAGAAAAACAAAAGGAGGAAACACACACTCAACTCAACTCTTCTCACACTTTTCTCCCTCTCTCAGCTTCAGCACTCTCACACTCCTCACTCACTCGCTTCATTTGCACACTTCACACAACACAAATGTTCTTATTTATAGATACATAGGATAGATATAGAAGGAAAGGAGTTATTGCATTCTAATGGGATAATGAGCACATGGTATTTAATGGATTATTTTAGCATGTGATAATTGTGTTTTTGACAGAATGAATTTGGTACACGGCTGCAGCTCATCCTCTTTAAGGCATTTCCATTTTCTCCAGTTCCATTTCAACTTAACACTTCCTATGTTCGCCTAATTAATAAAAGGTCAAGTTTTGCATAGTTTATAGGATTTGAGTCGAGGAAATAAGTCCTTAAATAGATTAAGGACATAAAACTTGTATCCTTTTGCACTTGGTTATAACAAAACTTCTGTTCATATAATTACCAACTAGGCACTGATAATCCAAATAAATTAGCTTGAGCTATGTATGACATTTAGGGAATGGTGCGACACTGAGACAAACACAAGGATACATGTTTAAAATGTTACATGTTAAAGACCAAGTGCACAGATCATGACCAACCCCTAAAACACTAGAACGAAGTTTTACGTATTTGTCGAAGTGTTTATATTACACTTGTGTATAGTATAGTGCTTAGATAGTTAGGTATAAGATTTTTTTTAATGAGCGCACCATACACTCATTCTCTAATCAAGAAATCTGAATGTGAACAAGCAGGTTATGATAGTCTTATGCATGAAGGTAAGTGAATATAGACATAGTACCTTGACGGTAAATAATGAAAGTCCTATAAGGTCTTCTTAATATGACTTAGGAAATCCTTCACTAAGGCATAAGAGTAGAAGACCTCTCTAATTAAAGTCATAATTAAAGCTCAGACACATAGCATTAAGCAAGAGATTCCACATATATTTCTCATTATCTAAGTTGCTTAATCGAGGCATTGCATTAAATAAGGACTACATCACACATTGATTGTAATGGAATAAGCTCTCTCCCATTCAAATTAACATATATCACCAACTAAGTCTCATGGATAATGAATGTCCTAAAGAACTTTGATATTAGAATCCTCATAAAAGGAGATATGAAAGGTGTTTTAATTCAACTAATTAGATAATTGAGATATTGATCTAGATTGATATAACCATACTCGCCATTAGATTAGAATGAACTTAATGGGCCACACGTGATAAGAATAAAAATTTGAATAAGAAACGATAGTGTGTGTGTGTGTGTGTGTGTGTGTGTGTGTGTGTGTATGAAGGGATATCTTAATGACAAGGAAACCACTTGGCAGTCACCCGATGCCTCGGAACTCTATATAAGAGATCAAAGAGATAAGACAAAGAAGCTTGCCATCCCTAGACGCCCCCACTCTCTTCTCTTTCAGTTTCTTTCTCCTCTCTCTCCTCATAAGTCTATTGTTCTTAAGTGTTTGTCAGGGGCTTCTTCTTATTCCTTGCAGTGTATGGTACACACTTAAGAGGCTAAGATGCTTGTGTGACTAAAGAACTTGATTCAAATATTGATGTAATCAAGAGGCTGGTTATTCTCTCTCTTCTTTCCTTTTTCAAAATTAACCATGGATGGCATCTTTGGCTCCTACCTCGAGTGGTATAAAGCAGCCTCTAATCGGACGCAGTTGTCACTGTTCTTTGGCAAGTTTCATAATATTTAGCTTAAATTGTCATGTTGTCAATATTTAATAGGGTTGTTTGTGCTAAATCAAACTTGCAGGGTTTAAATCGCTTTGTGCCACTGCATCTACACCACCATCCAGTCATCCACATTTCGACCACCACTACTCCTTTCTGCAATCTCCACACTTTCCCCTTCCATTTAGAGCCACGATAAGGGGGAAATTTTCATTAAAACAGGGTTACATTTGGTTCATGGGGTGCTAATTCTTTGGAGTAAGGCAGCAGTAAAGTAAGAATTTGATAGCTTTCAAAAGAAAATATGTTATCATAAAGAAAATGACAATGCAAGAACTTTGTAAATCCATAACATGGAATAGTCAAGTAATGACCATTAATGTCTATTTCTAAATTCCATGTAGGATAGAATGACAAAATTTTTTGCATGAATGATTTGTTTTAAATTATTACATCTATATACAATATTTTTGTTACATTCCCATCTTATTCCATTCTATTTCTAAGAATAGACATCCAACAAACCCAAAAGTTTTGCAATGAGGAGTAGAAGCAAAAACAAAAGCAAAAAAAAAAGTGTAGCATCAAAAAATAAAAATAAAAGAGACGAAAAAAGAAAAAGAAGACGAATAAATCATTGCTTTTACAATGCCAACCAAAGCGAAATTCATCATTGACAACTGTTGATTCCTTGCCCAAAATTGGTTATTATTTTGGGTAAATTTATCAGCTGCCCTCCAGTAACTTCTCTACTATTGAATTCTATTTCGCTTCTGATGCCATCGAATTGCATCGATATCTTTCAAGTTTACTTGCAATCATAGTTCTAGAACCTTCACATATTCAAAATTTGAGGTTGGATTTTTCCCAACTAGAGGAGATTCAGGAGAATGATGCAGCATGCAAACAAGATGAATTATATTTTTTGGAAATTTTATTATGTTTTCAATTTTTTCATATACTTTATTTTTATTGGAATATATCTACAAGATTATAGGATATTTTCTATTTAGAAAATTTGTATTTATTGTTTATGGTGTGGCTCTTATACTTTGTGGGGGCTTATGAACAAAGGGAGAAAAACATATATTGATGCAGCAGCAATGACTCGTCGACAAATGCCCTGTGCTCGTCTACAAGAAGATGTCGAGAGGTGAAAAACTGCAGAGTTCAAGACTCATCAACGAGTGGGTTGACTAGTCGATGAGTGGTCTTCTCTGACTCGTTGACAAATCACTTGTACTCGTCGACAAATGCGCCCGGGCTGCGAGAAGTTATTTGAATTTTGAATGCAAACGGTGTGACGGTTGGGGATTCAGAGGGAAGCCTCCGAGGACTTATTAGATATGTTCTTCTGGGCATATTTTGACATGTAAGAGAGTAAAAGAGGGGTAAGAGAAGGAGAGAAGATCATTGAGTGTGTATCTTTGAATTTCATAGTGAAATTTCTTACCGATTGCTCCCGTAGATGCAAGCTTTCCCGAACCACGTAATTCCTGGTGTCGTTGCTCTTATCTTAACTCTCTTTATATTACTATGGTTGTGGAATGTTTTTGTTTATCACCAAATTTGTTTGTTGCAAGTATGTATGTGTGACCCTTTATACAATGTTCATTCTGCTGCGCATTATTGGGAGAGACCGCCCTTATTTGGTATTAGAGAGTGTTGTATGGCCTCTGAATTGAAGGATCTCTTAGTGCAACAAGGTTTTGGTGAAAGGTTAATATAGATTTTCAACCGGATAGCATAGATGCAATGACTTGGAAGGGAATGGGAGCAATCATTTGTCTTTATTTAGCTAAGGACGTGTTGCATCATGTCATGAATAAGAATTCTCCAGCATTAGTTTGGAAAAAACGGGAATGCCGATATATGTCTAAGGGTTCATCAAAATCTGCAAGTGTAATGGAGGAAGAGTCAGAATGTAGTGTTGGAGATATGTTACGTGGTTCATCGGGTTCGGGGTGCCTCGCGGATAATTCTTGAATCTTAGTCACCGGATGCTTTTATCGTAGGAAATGGTTTGACACCGATAGGTCAATTTATGCTAGTTGTATTTTGTTTGAAAATTATATTTCATACAAAATATTTGTTATTAGAAATGTCAAAATCAAAAATGTATGATGGTGTTGTAAAAACCATATGTGACATAAAGTATGAATCGGGTCTAAGGAAGAATGGTATTTCATTTGGAATTTTAGACCGTAATGGATATTGTTACAAGTCTGAATGTCGAGAAATGAAAGTGTGTGAGGGTAACTTGATAGTGATGAAAGGAGATAAAGTAGCAAAAAATATCTTTACACTACAAGATGTTATAGTTGTAGGTGGAGTTGCAACTATTAAGTCTGAGTCGGATTTTTTGTGGTATATGCGGTTAAAGTGTAAAAACCCAAAATGCGAAAAAATGGGTTTAAATATTAAGAGGGGCAAAATTGGAAATTTTTGGGTCAAGGGCTATAAAAGGAAATTTCTATTACTTCTTCATTAAGTAAACTCAATCCTATCTCTCTCTCTCTCTAAACTCTCTCTACTCTCTCCTTCTCTCTAGAATTCTTCGTCGATCGTTGACGAAATCGAAAAACGGAAGCAACCACGAGGATCGTGGAAGGATTCTCTACAACTTCTACGGATCGGAATCTTGTTTCGGAGATTTTCGGGTTTCGGCGTAAAATCAAGATAAGGCTCGATTTTTAATTCTGATCCAATAGTTTTGTAGGTATCAGTCTTGTGAGTATATGTTGTACTATGAATTGTAGGTTTTGAAACTCGATTCGCTGTTTAGGGACCTTGGAGTTCGGGATTTGCTTATGGGGTTAAGGTAAGGGGAACTATGTTTATATTGGTTATTTTTAAAATCGGACCCGATGGAACTGTGGTCCACGGTCCTGTGTGTGTTTTGGCTACTCATTTAGGGGGATATTTAGGGGGATCTAACGGGAAAAACTATGGGTTTTTTATTGTTACAGTTTTGGGAAAAAGGGGGCGACGGGCTAAATCCCTAGTTTTGTTGAAAACCGAGTATATGTGTGATTTATACTGTGATATTGGGATGACCGTGCCTTGACTTTGTTTAAACTATATTTGTTTGGAAAACCATGATTTAGATTACCAAATGAGTATAGTTTGTTTGGTTATATGAGCATGCATGTGTGTGTGATATGTTGAAGTGCTAGTAGGAACGTGGTTTCGAAATTGTTTCAGGTACTGAGAGTGGCCGGCTCTATATCCGAGGGTATGTGTATCACCAGCCACGTTGGCAAGAGTGGCCGGCTCTATATCCGAGAGGGTGAGCCTATTCCAGCAGATCAGGTCGAAGGGTGTGGATCCACCAGTTAGCGCCGGTACGATGCCATGAGAGTCGAGGACTAGCCATGTGCCGGTGGCGCCATGCTTCGCGGGTTAGCTACGGGCCAACGCCGGAATACCCGACCGGCTTCGGGCCGATGGGTGTGACGACACCGGGTTACTGATCATGTGTGTGTATTGTGACGGGGTTGCGTATAAATGGCCTTCATATGTGTGCGTGTATGCACTGTGTAAATTAGTACTGGAATGCATTTAACTGCATGTATGTTGTATCGTGATAACATTCAAATGCCACACACCGATATAACCTGTGTTCTTCCTTACTGAGAGGTGTCTCACCCCTACTATACGTACATTTTTACAGGTCCTTCGGGTAACCGGAACTAGCGTCCTAGTGTAGGGAGCGTAGTGGCCGGTGTACTACGTTAGCTCTTGGGTAAGTGCTAGGACTGTAGTTTTGTTGGGTTGCCATTTTGAGTTGTATTTGGGCACCCAGTTTGTCTGTTTTGTTAGAGTCATGTTCTACTCTTGTATAGACTCTAGTATGGTACTGCATATGTTGATATAGAATGACTTTTTCCACTACGTATATGATTATGATTGGATATGTTTAGGGTGCCTGGGAACCCCACGGGGTCGGACCCTCATCCAGTGTACTGTATCTGTGATGATTTATATGATACAGGGACAGGTTAGGTTACAATTTTCACCCTCGAGTCCCATTTCCGGGTTCGGGGCATGACAGCTTGGTATCAAAGCCAAGTTGGTTACCAGATCTTGTAGACTTGGTTAGGTTTAGTTATGAGTACATACCAGAGTATAGGATGTGGATATGGGTAGAGTTGGTTGAGAGTTGTTCGGTTGCTAGACTAGGGATTGTCGATGGTATTCCGTGTTTTTCCTAGGATGACGATTCCAGTAAAAGTAGGGCAGATCATTGATGACTTTCGTGTCAGTGTGATAGGACATACCTAGACCTAGCAGGAAGTAGTTAACACGATTAATGTAGATCATTGTGTTAACTGTTTATGTTATAGGGATACTGATAGATTCCTATTGTGTTGCAGAATGGAGCCCAGGGATAATAATCTGGGAAGTGGCTCCGAGGAGACTGCGAGTGATGAGTCCCTTTCTGTGCCTCGAGGTTTGATGAGGCAGGTATTACGGGAGATCGGGCGGAGTGTGAGGAGATGCGAGTGCTCTCATACTGCTGCGGGGTGCACCATTGTGAGGTTCACACGCATACATCCTCCGACGTTCTCTGGAGGACCTGACCCGACGACAGCAGAGAACTGGATGGAGAAGACTGAGAGGATTCTGGGAGTTCTGCACTGCACGGATAGGCAGGGAGCCCTCTATGCTACTTTCTAACTGTCTGGGGAGGCGAGTCGATGGTGGACTGCGGTGAGTTTGCTGGAGAGACAGAGAGCTGGTCCTGAGGAGATGACATGGAGCCGTTTCAAGGAGGTGTTCTTTGACAGATACTTCCCGACTTCAGTACGTGATGCGAAGGCAGATGAGTTTGCTGCTCTGACGCAGGGGAGTTTGACGGTGCAAGGGTATGCGGCTCGATACATAGAGTTGTCCCGTTTTGCACCATGTATGATCTCGAGCGAGTATGAGAAGACTCGGAGGTTCGAGAAGGGTTTGAGGAAGGATATCCGTAGAATGGTGGGTATGCTTCAGATCCGCGAGTTCTCGGTATTGGTGGATAAGGCCACGGTGATCGAAACTGGTATTCGAGAGGACAAGGTGGATCAGGAATCGAGGAAGAGGACAGTACCTTCTGGTTCTCAGACAGGATCTCGTCAGGGATCGTGGAAGAAGAAGAGCAAAGGCTCAGGTTATCATCAGAATACCGAGTGCCAGGTTTCTCAGAGGAGCCAGACTGATGGTCGTTGTACCAGATGCAACAGGTGGCACGAGGGTGAGTGCCGGCCATTTGGAGGTAGTTGCTACAACTGTGGCCAGCCAGGCCACAGGTCTCGTGATTGTCGAGCACCGAGGCAAAACGTGCCTGCAGTTAGTGGGGACTGAGGGAGCAACCAGAAACCTCAGGGAACCATTCAGACGAATACAGCTTCGGCCAGAGTATACTCTCTTACTCTAGCGGACGCTGAGCATGCAAGTAACGTGGTGACAGGTACCTTATTATTGCTTTTGAATAAAGCTTCTGTTTTGTTTGATTCGGGTGCAACCCATTCCTTTGTATCTGTGAATTTTGTGGGACGGTGTGGGGTTGAGACTCGAGATATGAATGAGGTGTTATCTGTTACTACGCCATCTGGGAGTGTATCTTCCTGTAGGAAGATGTTGGTAGACTACCCAGTAGAAATTCAGGGAAAGCTGCTACCGGCGAATCTTGTAGTATACGACATGTCGGTGTTTGATATCATTCTGGGGATAGATTGGTTGTTCTCCAGTTATGCCGTGATCGACTGTCGTAGGAAGGTAGTAGTTTTCAGACCTCCTGGGGAGCAGGAGTATGAGTTTGTAGGATCGTGTGTGCTTTCAGCGCCACAGATTCTATCGGCATTATAGGCGAGGAAGCTACTCTTGGACGGATGTTAGGGGTACTTAGCTTGTGTGGAGGAACCTCCGCGGGATGAGTTGAGACTCGAGGATATTTGGGTAGTTAGCGAATTCCAGGATGTGTTTCCAGATAATTTACCCGATTTACCTCCAGATCGTGAGGTGGAGTTTGCGATAGAGTTGCTGCCTGGTAAGGCACCGACTCTAAAGTTCCGTACCGGATGGCTCCAGCAGAATTTCAGGAGTTGAAGGAGCAGTTGTAGGAATTACTGGACAGGGGATTCATTCGACCTAGTGTTTCGCCCTAGGGAGCTCCAGTACTATTTATAAAGAAGGACGGGTCGATGCGGATGTGCATTGATTATCGGGAGATTAATAAGGTAACTGTGAAGAATCGTTATCCTTTACCTCGTATAAATGATCTCTTTGACCAGTTGCAGGGGACGCGAGTCTTTTCGAAGATCAATTTGCGGTTAGGATATCATCAAGTGAGGGTTAGAGCGGAGGATGTAGCGAAGACGGCTTTTCGAACTAGATATGGCCACTACGAGTTTTTAGTCATGCCTTTTGGGTTGACAAATGCTCCGGCGGTGTTCATGGATCTGATGAACAGGGTTTTCCATGAGTACCTAGATCGATTTGTAGTGGTATTCATTGATGACATTCTGGTATACTCAAGGAGTACGAAAGAACACGCAGAACATTTGAGGTTAGTGCTATAGATTCTGCGGGAGAAGAAGTTGTATGCTAAGTTGAAGAAATGTGAATTCTGGTTGAGTCAGATCACATTCTTAGGCCATGTGGTTACTGGGGATGGTATATCAGTTGATCCTAGCAAGATTGAAGCTGTGGTCGACTGGGTAAGGCCGAAGAATGTGCAGGAAATTCGGAATTTTCTGGGACTGGTGGGTTATTATCGTCGGTTCGTAGAGGGTTTCTCTAAACTGCCTAGACCTCTGACACGATTGACCAGGAAGGGAGAGCAATTTGAGTGGACCAGTGATTTCGAGCAGTGCTTTCAGGAGTTGAAGCACCGGATGGTTACTACTCCAATATTGACCATTCATTCAGGAGATGGTGGATTTGTGATTTATAGCGACACGTCTCTAAAGGACTTGGGATGTGTGCTTATGCAGCAAGGTAAGGTTGTGGCGTATGATTCTCGGCAACTGAAAGAGTATGAGAAGAATTACCCTACGCATGATCTGGAGTTGGCTGTTGTTGTGTATGCACTGAAGATCTAGCGACACTATTTGTACGAGGTGCAGTGTGAGATCTTCACTGACCATTAGAGCCTCAGGTATTTCTTCACACTGAAGGAGTTGAATATGAGGTAGAGGCGGTGGCTTGAATTGATTAAAGACTACGATTGCACAATCAGTTATCACCTGGGGAAGGCTAATGTGGTAGCTGATGCGTTGAGTCGGAAGTTAGGGCCTACGGCTATATCTGCAATTGTAACTCAGTGTCACATCAGACGGGATTTGGAGAGCTCAGGTATAGAGTTGGTGGTGGGTGATCATCAGGCTTATCTTGCTGGTTTGGTGGTCCAACCGATTTTGTTTGAGCGTATAAAAGCCGCGCAGGCTAGTGATGCAAAGTTGGCAGAGGTTATGGAAAAGGTACAACAAGGACTAACTACAGAGTTTAACATCTCTGAGGGAGGTGTGCTGAGGTTTGGGACCAGATTGTGTGTTCCGAACGATGATGAGATCAGAAGGACGATTCTAGAGGAGGCGCATCGTTCTATGTTTACGGTACATCCTGGTAGTACGAAGATGTATCGAGACTTGCGTGAGACCTTCTGGTGGTCTGGTATGAAGAGGCAGATTGCTCAGTTCGTGGAGCAGTGTCTGACGTGTCAGCAAGTGAAAGTTGAATATCAGAGGCCTGCAGGGCTGTTGCAGCCTTTGCCTATTCCGATGTGGAAATGGGAGCATATTTCCATGGATTTTGTGACCGGATTGCCACCAACGCTTCACGGACAGAATGCTATCTAGGTGATCGTGGATAAATTGACGAAATCTGCTCATTTCATACCGATGAAGGTTAGCTATCCTTTGAGTAGGCTAGCAGATTTGTATGTGCATGAGATTGTGAGAATGCACGGGGTACCGGTGTCCATTGTGTCAGATCGAGATCTGAGGTTTACTTCTCGATTCTGGACGAGTTTGCAAGAGGCATTGGGGACGAAGCTTACTTTCAGTACAGCGTTCTACCCCCAGACTGATGGACAGTTGGAGAGGACAATACAGATATTGGAAGATATGTTGCGAGCTTGTGTGTTAGACTTCGGTGGTAGCTAGATACAGTTTATACCACTTGTGGAGTTTTCTTATAACAACAACTTCCAATCTAGTATCGGGATGGCACCGTTTGAGGCTTTGTATAGTCGGAGGTGTCGATCTCCTTTGTGTTGGGATGAGGTTGGTGAACGTCAGGTGTTAGGACTTAAACTTGTGCAGCAGGCGTCTGAGAAGGTGGGTTTGATCCAGGAGAGGATTAAATCAACTCAGAATCGGCAAAAGAGTTATGCAGATGTTCGCCGCCGTGAGTTAGAGTTTGAAGTGGGAGGTAAGGTATTTCTGCGTATGGTTCCAATGAAAGGAGTGATGAGATTCGGCAGGAAGGGTCAGCTAAGCTCGAGGTATATCAGACCATTCGAAGTACTTGAGTGAGTGGGTCCAGTAGCCTACAGAGTTGCATTACCTCCAGCACTTTCGAGGATCCATGATGTGTTTCACGTCTCCATGTTGAGGAGGTACGTGTTGGATCCTTCACATGTGGTTAGTTATGATGAGTTGGAAATTGGGGATACTTTAACATATGAGGAGATACCTGTTCAGGTTCTAGACCGTAAAATTCGAAGTTTCGTACCAGAGAGATACCATTAGTGAAGGTATTGTGGCGAAACCACGAGGTTAAAAAAACTTCTTGGAAACTAGAAACGGAAATACGCCGGAAGTATCCACAGTTATTTTGAGCACTTGTACATGATCCTACTATGGGTTGGAATAGGTGGTTAGTCATCGAGAGTGTGAGTATTGTGAACTCCTGAGACTGTTGTATATGTAACCACAGTATTTCTCTGCCATAAGTGAGGGTATGTATGTGTATGTGTATGATGGGACAATGCAGTGATGATCGTCAGTTCGCTCTTGAGTTGTGTCTAAGTGTATGTGTATGATGGGACTATGCTGTGATGATCGTCAGTTCGCTCTTGAGTTATGTCAATGTATTTGATTGTATGTATGAATCTGGGAATAAGAGATGGCAAATTTTGAGGAAGAAATTTTTGTAAGGAGGGGAGATAGTAAAAACCCAAAATGTGAAAAAATGGGTTTAAATATTAAGAGGGGCAAAATTGGAAATTTTTGGGTCAAGGGCTATAAAAGGAAATTTCTATTACTTCTTCATTAAGTAAACTCAATCTTATCTCTCTCTCTTTCTAAACTCTCTCTACTCTCTCCTTCTCTCTAGAATTCTTCACCGATCGTTGACGAAATCGAAAAACGAAAGCTACCACGAGGATCGTGGAAGGATTCTCTACAACTTCTACGAATCGGAATCTCGTTTCAGAGATTTTCGGGTTTCAGCGTAAAATCGAGGTAAGGCTCGGTTTTTAATTCTGATCCAGTAGTTTTGTAGGTATCAGTCTTGTGAGTATATTCTGTACTATGATTTATAAGTTTTGAAACTCAGTTCGCTGTTTAGGAACCTTGGAGTTCAGGATTTGCCTACGGGATTAAGGTAAGGGGAACTATGTTTATATTGGTTATTTTTGAAATCGGACTCGGTGGAACTGTGGTCCACGGTCCTCTGTGTGTTTTGGCTACTCATTTAGGGGAATCTAACAAGGAAAACTATGGGTTTTTCATTATTACAATTTTGGGAAAAAGGGGGCGACGGGCTGAATCCCGGGTTTTGTTGAAAACCGAGTATATGTGTGATTTATACTGTGATATTGGGATGACCGTGCCTTGACTTTGTTTAAACTGTATTTGTTTGGAAAACCATGATTTAGATTACCAAATGAGTGTGGTTTGTTTGGTTATATGAGCATGCATGTGTGTGTGATATGTTGAAGTGCTAGTAGGAACGCGGTTCCGAAATTGTTCCAGAACCTGAGAGTGACCGGCTCTATATCCGAGGGCGTGTGTATCGTCAGCCACGTTGGCAAGAGTGGCCGACTCTATATTCGAGGGCGTGAGCCTATTCCAACAGATCAGGCCGAAGGGTGTGGATCCACCAGTTAGCGCCGATATGATGCCATGGGAGTCGAAGACTAGCCATATGCCGGTGGTGCCGTGCTTCGCGGGTTGGCTACTGGCCAACGCCGGAATGCCCGACCGGCTTTGGGCCGATGGGTGTGACGACACCGGGTTACTGATCATGTGTGTGTATTGTGACGGGGCTTGCGTATAAATGGCCTTCGTATGTGTGCGTGTATGCACTGTGTAAATTAGTACTAGAATGCATTTAACTGCATGTATGTTGTATCATGATAACACTCAAATGCCACACACCGATATAACCTGTGTTCTTCCTTACTGAGAGGTGTCTCACCCCTACTGTACGTACATTTTTACAGGTCCTTCGGGTAACCGAAACTAGTGTCCTGGTGTAGGGAGCGTAGTGGCCGGTGTACTACATTAGCGCTTGGGTAAGTGCTAGGACTGTAGTTTTGTTGGGTTGCCATTTTGAGTTGTATTTGGGCACCCAGTTTGTCTGTTTTGTTAGAGCCATGTTCTGCTCTTGTATAGACTCTGGTATGGTACTGTATATGTTGATATAGAATGAATTTTTCCGCTGCGTATATGATTATGATTGGATGTGTTTAGGGTACCTGGGAACCCCACAGGGTCGGACCCTCATCTAGTGTACTGTATCTGTGATGATTTATATGATACAGGGACAGGTTAGGTTACAATTTTCACCCCCGGGTCCCATTTCCGGGTTCAGGGCGTGACATAAAGTATATGGGTGACTACATGTATTTAGATGTTTGGGAACCAATGATGATACCATCATGGGATAGACATATGTATTTCATGGATTTATCATGTAGGGTCTTGGTGTACTTCATGCAGTGGCTGAGGTGGAGAACTAGACTAGGAGAGAGATTCTCAAGTCAAACATTGGGGATGAGTACGCTGGTTTTGTTCAAGAAATTTTTTGAGCAGGGCAAGTTATATGCAGAGCTTGCAGGGTACTTCTTGATGAAGTCAGTGAATATGGTATGTTCCTCGTATGATCGATAGCCAAAAGTATCGCTAGATGGAAAAGTTGCAAGTGAATTGTGGGCATGTTTTTGCAGTAGACTACTCGGTTGTGAGTGAATGTCCACTTGTGCACTATTCTAGTGATGGAGGATCTAGGCTTGGTGTTATTTTCCGAACAGTACCTCTTTCTTTATTCACTAAGAAAGGAGGGTGCAAGTTGGGTGATCCTGTGGCAAACAAAGGGGTGATTGAGGACATGGCTTTTTGTTGATGAAGTCATAGGGCAGCGTACTCAAGTAAAGGAAGAGGAACAAAAATGCCAGAAAACTGCAGCAGCAGCAGCAATCATGTTATTCAGGTAGAGTTAGGGACTCAAGGCAGAAATGCGGGGAGTTCTAACTCAGGTTAACAATATCACAGATTAAATGGGTTTGTGATGCAGGTGGAGCAACAGACTCAGGGCAGAGACGGCATTGGTCATTTTGTAAAGAGTTTCAGCTCGAGAGATCCGCAGAATCACGGCAAGTTCATGTGCACTATCAGAACACCACTCAGGTGTGAGGTGGTGAGGCTTCCAATATGGAAGAGGGTGATAAGATACAGTGGAGTGATATGTTTGTTGTGTATGAATGACATGTTATTGGCTGAAAATGCTTTAATTGAGGCTTTAATCAGTTGGAAACTCTGTTGAAAGGTTTTGACATGACTATGTTTGGGTACGGCCAAGATGAGTCTTGGTTTGTTGATTCGCATGGACAAAGCTGCAAGGAGATTGGTATTATCTCATAGTGGCTTTATGGACAAAGCTGCATAGAGATTAGTGTTATCTCAGGGTCGCTTTTGGACGGAACCATAGGGAGACTTCATTTGCCGTCTCAAAGGGGTACTGTGGAGAATCGTTGTGAAATATCTACCACTCGGTACCCAAGGATGGGTTGTGATGTCCGGGATATGTCAAAGGTCCTCCATGATTTTTGTAATGGAGTGTTTCAGCAAGCAACAGAGTGAACCGTCAGTTGTTAGTTTTGTTGAAGACTATACAGGGGGCTTTGGTGATATAAGGCTTGCAGCAACTTTTTTGTTTCTTATTGTGGGAAGGTCTTATTAGAAGCCTAGGGTGAAGTTTTCAGGTATTGCATCTACAACTGTATCGGGGTTGATGATAGAAGCTGAAACCGTCAATGACAAGTTCAAGCGGTATTGCTTGGACTTGGTGCATGTCTCCAAGTGGTAGAAGGGAGACGGTCCCAACCGAGCATTCTAAGTTCAAGGTGGAGCAATCAGATATGTTTTTCGGGTTCTCCTAAGGGGCGTATAATCGCCAAGGTGGAGATTGTTGTTTATGGTGTGGCTCTTATACTTTGTGGGGACTTATGAACAAAGGGAGAAAAACATATATTGATGCAGCAGCAATGACTCGTCGACGAGTGTCCTATGCTTGTCGACAAGAAGATACCGAGAGGTGAAAAACTGCAGAGTTCAAGACTCGTCGACGAGAAAGCCCGGGCTGCGAGAAGTTATTTGAATTTTGAATGTAAATGATGAGACAGTTGGGGATTCGGAGGGAAGCCTCCGAGGGCTTGTTATATATGCTCTTCTAGGCATATTTTGACATGTAAAAGAGTAAGAAAGGGGTAAGAGAAGGAGAGAAGATCATTGAGTATGTATCTTTGATTTTCATAGTGAAATCTCTTACCGATTGCTCTCATGGATGTAGGCTTTGCCGAACCACGTAATTCCTGGTGTCCTTGCTCTTATCTTTACTTTATTTATATTGTTATGGTTGTGGAATGTTTTTTTTTATCACCAAATTTGTTTGTTGCAAGTATGTATGTGTGACCCTTTATACAATGTTCATTCCGCTGCGCATTGTTGGGAGAGGCCACCCTTATTTCACAACAGTATTTTAGAATATTTAGACTTCCCAATGTTTTCTTATTCCCTAAGCATTGGAAATCTATAAAAGGCCTTCTATGTACTAGATTTATTAAAGTTTAAATTAAAATTATTTTGCACTTCAATCTAGCATCACTCTTTATGCATGCTTCCAAGATTGACCATGAATATAGACTTGTTAAATAATCAACATCAATCATGCCCCTAACGGCTTGAACACACTATTTTAAAAGGCTCAATCTTACCTGAAGACAAGGCATGCCTAAAATGCCTTAAGGCTCAATCCAAAATATCAAATCCCACAAAAGGCTACATTACATGGTGATGCTTACGCATTTGAACAAAAGACATGCCTTTTGCACCATTTTAGTTGAGGCTTAAGCATTTTGGGAGTGTAATTCTCAAGTTAGATTTGGCTAAAAAAGTTTAACTCCGTGTTTATATAAAAGGAATGTCATAATATGAGTTGATTTCAAAATCTCTAGAACCTCAACCTTTCCAAAATAAATGAGTTGTATCTTAAGTCTTGAAAATAATTTGAACTTTATAATGTTATAGGTATCCCTAGTCATGATTCATGTAATGAAAGCAAATTAGCAATTTTTGAATGGCCCACAAGTAGTATGCAAATTATTTTTTATTTTGGGACTAAAGATACTAACCCCCTAATATTTGGCAAAACGACAAGGACTTCCCTTGAGGTTTCAAAATTTCCATAGAACTCCGCTGACATTTAATTTTTGGACACTTACACCCCTCAAAAAATTAGTCTTTTAGCCAAATATAAAAGGAGGCTAATGTCTTTTTGACAAACCTCAAGAGAGGACTATGGAATTTTTGAAACGTTAGGGGAGGTCCTCATTTTTTTTTCCAAACCTCAAAGGAGGTCAGTGTCTTCTTTCCCTTGAATTTTTTTACATTATATTTGTGTTTTGTCTTAATTTTTTCTTTATTTTTAGAATATATGCAATTTATTTACATATATTTATCTAAAATTAAATTCTCAAAAGGCTTACGCAGCAATTCCTTAAGGCTTATGCCTCACCTCTTAAGGGTTAAAAATGCCTCAACTAACGCCTTCACCTTTTAAAAAACATTGCTTGATCATCAATTAAGGAATCACAAGAGAATTGAACTTGTATCAATGAAACAAAGTGTTGAGTAATGGCTCAAATTCAAAGGGATTATCCACTTGAAGTTTGTTACAAGTGGGAGGTTTCATGTGGAGGGCTCAGAAGCTTTTTGTAGGCCCCTAAGCCTTCCATGCGTGAAACCTCCTTGTTTAGTTAAACCGAGCCCAGTGGGTGTGCTTTGGAAGTCGCCCACCTGCAGTATGGTACTTGAGCAAGGTGTAGTGTAATTGTATTATCATGAGGATATTTTTGGGATTTTCATATGGGGCTTTATATACATATCGTAGCCAAGAGTTGAAACCTTAAGCAGTTTTCGTTTGATAATAGTGAAAATTGCACAGAGGCTCCTTGGACTTAGCACATTGTTGGACCAAATTAATTCAAAGTTCTTCTCTCCTTCTATTTTCTCTATTTTTTGTATTTGCTCTGTGTGTGTGTGTGTGTGTGTGTGTGTGTATAACCTTGGGCGTGATTTCACAACACAAATTAACAATTAATTAAATTGGGAGCCATCAAAAAGATACTATTGAAGCAAAGAAAAAAAGTATGTCCATATATCATGATTCATATAGAGATGGCTGCAGCTTGCATAAACTACAACAGCATCAAACCCGATGCCACCTAGAATGTGTTCTAGTTTGTAAGATAGGAATAAGACTGCACCACAAAAAATGTTCTAAAGTACAAAAAACTAAGGTATACAACAACAACAAAATCAAGTCTTAAGTCCCACTAGATAGGGTCAGGTACATGAAAGCTTTTCCATCAATTCGCAAAATCAAGATCATTTTTCTCACATAGATTAAGGGCTATTAAATCGTTATTCACTATCTCATTCCATATTATTTTAGGTCTATCCCTATCCCTTCTACTACAAATAATAGTAACTAGCTTACTCCTCCTTACTGGTGCACTATTTGACATACGTTTAGATGTTCAAACCATCTAAGACATTCCTTATCTTTTCTTCTATCAATACCATGCCTAACTTACTACGATCATGTTTGTTCCTCAATTTACCCTTTAATTTTATACCACTCATCCACCTTAGTATTCGCATTTTAAAAACTTTTAATTTTTGGATATATTGTTTCTAAGATGCCCAACAGTCTAATCCATATAACATAGCTAGTCCTATAGTCATTTTGTAGAATCCTTTTAATTTTAAGGGTATTCGACGATCACACAACACTCCCAAAGCACTCCTCCATTTTACCCAACCTAGTTTGGAACTACTTATAAAGAAGTGTTTTTCAGAAAAAAGGGTTGAATTTAATAAGTGCTGATAATACCGAAAAAGTGTTGAAAGTTAAAAGTGGAGTTTGGTTGTATTTAAAATAAATGGTATTTGGACACTTACTTTTATTATAGGGTACTATATGATTATTTTTACACATACTTCAGATTACAAATATTAATATTTTTAAATTAAAAAATTTTAATAAGTATTATTTTAATTATTTATGATTAAAATTTAAATATTTTCTGTTAAAAAATAATATAAATTATTATTTTTAATTAACATATTACTATCATACTAAATTATGATAAAAATAATATTATTAATTAAATTCAATTTTTTAATTTATTTAATGTTAATTTAAAATACAATTATTTTTAAATATATTTAATAAAAATAATAATATTTTTATAAATAAATTTAAAGATAATAATATTAAGTTTTTATTGAAATTTTAATATTTTCTATTAAATGAAATAATATAATATCACTATTTATTAATTAAAAATAATTTTATTATTAATTTATATTTAAAACATATGATTATCACATTAATTTATGTTAAAAATAATATTAATAACTAAATTAAAATTTTTAATTTATTTAATGTTAATTTAAATTTATGGATGGTTCTTTTTATTCATTCCACAATTTAAGTATATTTTATTAATAATTAATGGGCTATAATGCATAGTAAAATAATATTTGATTTATTTTAAAATTTTTAATTTACAATTTAATTAATAATTATGTTAATTATTGTTTTTAATTAATATTTAAATATTTTTATTAAGTAAAAATAATACAATATTAATTTTGATTAACAATAATCTTGTTCTTAATTTATATTTATAACATATGATCATCATATTAATTTATATTAAAATGACATTATAAACTAAATTATTATTTTTAATTTTTAATATTATTTCAAATTAATAGATGATTTTTCTTCTTCATTCCATAATTGAATTATGTTTCATTAGTAAGTAATAAATTATTATACATAATAAAATAGTATATGATTATCTTCTAATGTATTTTTAGAATTATAAAATAACCACTTAATTTTCTTATATTTACAAAATTGACCCAACATATGAACAGCGTCAGTTATAAGTGGCCAAAAAGTTATTTTAGATTGTTTATCAAAATTTACTTAAAAAGTTCTCAAAAAAAAGATTTTGCAAAAGCACTTTTTGCAAAAAGTGTTTATTGTAGTACAAGCCAAATGTCACTTGTTTATAAAAGTTCTTATTTTAAGTGATAAGTGCTATAAGCACTTTTTTTGAAGTACTCCCAAACAAGGGTTAACCCTATGTATTACATCCTCTTCAATTTCTCCTTCCACTTGCATAATAGATCCAAGGAATTGAAATCTACTAGTGCTATTAATTATTTGACCATCAAGTTTAATCTTTTCTTCGATATTCTTCCAACCATGGTTGAAATTACATCTTATATAATTCTATCTTGTTTCTACTTATTCTAAAACCTACAGACTCTAAAGCTTCTCTCATAATTCTAACTTAGATTCTACTTTACTCCTATTTTCATCAATCAAAACAACATCATCTACAAACAACATACACCATGGGATCTCATTTCACATACTCCTAGTGAGTTCATCAATTGCAAAAGCAAAAAGGTAAGGCCTCAAAGTATATCATTTATGTACACCAAAAGTGATTGGAAATTCTCTAGAGTCCCCACCTGCAATTCTAATGCTAGTTATTACTTTATCATACATAACCTTAATGACATCAATATACTACTACATACTCCTTTTTTCCCAAAAACCCATCAAAGAACTTTTTTCTAGATCAATAAAACCACATGCAAGTCCCTCTTTTTTTTCTAAACTTTTTCATTAATCTTCTTAATAGATAAATAGATTCTATAGTCTGTCTCCCCAACATAAAACCAAATTGATTCTTTGCGACTCTCATTTCCAACCTTATTCTTTGTTCAATTACCATTTCCCACTGTTTCACTCTATGACTCATAAGTTTTCCACAATAATTATTATAATTTCAAATATCACATTTGTTTTTGTATATAGGTATTAACGTGCTTTCCTCCATTCGTCTGGCATTTTCTTGGTTTTCATAATTGTTTTGAATAAATTAGTTAGACATATACTTATATTATCCAGTAGACATTTTCAAACTTCAATTGGGATGTTATCCAATCCTATAGATTTCCCACCTTTAATCTTTTTTAAAGTCATCTTAACTTCAATGACGCCAATTTTGCCAATAAATCTCAATTTTTTAGCATTTTCCTCATTCATCACTTCTAAGTTTATGCTTTCACAACTTATTAATGTAGCTTCGCCACCTCTCTTATATATCTTCTTCTTTAACCAATATATTATCCTACATTCTTTATCCATTTTATATTAACTAAATCCTTGCACTTTCTTTCTTTAGCTTTAGGGTATGCTTATGCATACACATTATAAAAATCCATAGCAACATGCATATATGTAAGACAAGATACTGAGGGATTTCTAAATTTAAAAGGAGTTTTTACAGGTAATTAGATTAATAATGAATTGAAAAACAAAGTCATACTACAATAATGCTCCAGCCACTAATAAAAATGTATATGTCGCACATAAAATATTTAGTTAAATCGTTGGACTGTGAGATTTAGTGTTTTAGATTTTAGAAGTTATAACACAATGCGCTATGTTTCTAAAGGTTCATGTGATTTCAGAATTCACTTCAATATTAGCATTTAGTAATAATTATGGGCTGGCCTAAAAGACAAAAGGACTAGGATTTGCAAGTACCCCAAGCCACACTATGATTAATTTCATATGCAAATATATAAAGTTAACAATGCACTTCCAATATAGACATGAAGCGGTGGAAAAGGTGAAAAGAATTAAAATCTCCAAAACAAAAAAATCAAAAAAAAATGAATGAATGAGAATAAGAATGAGAAAAATGAAAAATTTTGGAAATGATTTCAATTTTCTTAACTGGTGCATCAACCCATGCTCCAAGCCACAGCACCAAATAGACAAATAAATTTAAAACAGCAAGATTTTTATTTAAAATAACAAAAAAAAAACCATGAGTGTGATAAGTCTCACTTACTTAGTGTAACACGCTTTGCATGAATTGCACACAGCATTGAATCTTCAAACAAATGAACCAAAAAATCCTCTGCAGCCTACAGAATAAACCTAAGGTAAGTATACTGTACAAGAAGCTGTTAAAGCAATCTACAAAAACAATCTAACAAGTTTTTGTGGCAATATATCCCATATCCTATTGCACATAGCCACATAGGACTGGAAAAGCTGGAATAGGTTCATAATTTTGCCTTCTTTGAAAAGTGCTGCCACATGAAACATGTATTTATATATCAACAGTGCTGGGTCATATAACAACTCTTGTATAGGGCCAGATCATAGCTACCAGAAAATGCTAGCACCCTAGAGAACAATGTGGTACATTTTTGTTTGGAACACTAAATCAAATGATCCAATGCTCCAATTCAATAATTTTCACACAAAATAACTTTTTATTAGTTAAAATGAGGAATCATCCTACATTATTAATCTATTCCAAGACAGAAAATCTCTTCTAGATTTAGAAACAGCTCAACATCCTCTCCAAAATATACAAGTCCCGTTACACTTTTAACACCAATATATCTAATCAAGTATCCAGCTAACATCGGGCCAGATTCACATGTCATCTTTTGCAACTCCATTCTAAAGCCATATGATGCACTACATTGGGCAACTAATTCACTGAAAAATTACCTTTGTAATATTCACCTGAAGTTAAACAATAGGTATGAAGATGACAGTGTGAATAGTTTTGGAATAAGTAAAATATACCCCAAGAATTTAAGAAAACATATACATAAATTAAGGGATGTTTCACTATCTAGCAACCTATTTGGTTAATATTTCCAAAACAGAAAAAAATTAAAAACCTAGTTGAACTCATTATTGTTTTGTCATTGAATCAAATAACAATTTAAAATATAATTAAAGTAGTAATATTACAAAAGAATATAAATTAAAAATCATTATAATAAAAATGGAAATTTATTATAATTATTTCAAACTCATTGTGCTCTTAGAACAATCCTATTGTGCATGAGAATTGAAAATTAGTAAAAATATGGTTTACTAAATGGCTTATTTTTAAATAAAAAAAATTTTCAAGTTTTTAGAAATTTTTTAGATTTTTAAATTTTAATTTTATTTTAAATTCACATTGTAATTTTATTTTAATTTTAATTAAAAAAATTATAAAATGAAATGATTTAATCCACAAAAGTCAATTATCGATATTAAGTAGCACAACAATGTAACCAAGCCAAAAGGGACAGCAAAAATAGAAAACTAGAAACATAAACAAACACATTGTTGTAACCTGTTGCTTTAAAGCAACCAAAAAAAAAGGGGGAAACCAAAAATGATACCAAACAAGCCCGAAAAACAAGAAAATTGCCAACAAAGAGATGCACTAGAGACTAAGTCAGCCAAAAATGCTTGGTTGCAATAAAATCGATGATCGTTTGAGTAAGAAATGTTTTTATTATTTAGTTGAAGATGCTACATGGAAACAAGACATGAAAGTCTGTAATTAAACCAAAATATATGGCAGTAGATAGAGTAGATGGTGACGAAGGAGTTCCACAAATAACTACCACTTCGTTGAATTGAGTTAAAGCTATAATGGAGCACATTATAAACATGGATGATGATGGCATCAAGAATGAATCATCACACATTGCCTGGCTGTATTTATTTTTTGGATAAGAACACTACCGTTGCTGTCTTAAAAAGCAAAGGCATTAGAAAAAACGTTGACCATACATGGTTCCATTAAAGATAGCACAGGTAAGTGGTCAGGAAATGAAACAAGCAATAGACAGATTGCAGTTATTGCACATTGAACCAAGTTACAGCAATTGGTGATAGGGCAAAATGCTGGCGCCATTCACGACAAATTTTAACAAGAACCAGAATCAATTGCAGATGCTGCCTTTTAAGTTGAATATTATTTCTTATTTACAAGGAGAGAGTGAGAGACTATAGTAGTCCTATCAGCAACCATGTTGCTGTATGACACTATAGTGCAATATTTTAATGTTTGATATTTTTAAGAAAATTCAAGCCTTATCCCTGCACCAGAGTCAGACATGAAAAACTCTGCTTTTCTCCCCCAAATGCACACGCATGCTCAGCTAAGCACAACAGTATACCTTATGGTCTTCAAGAAAAGTTTGAATTCAATAAGCAAATTTCTTGAATATAATAATAAATTTATTAATTTTTCCTTTCAGTATTTTACAATCTCAGAAACAGAAAACCCACTGACCATAAAGAAACTGAAGCATTCTTTCAAGCTGAGGTTCCTTCTGCGTTGCATTCAAACAGCCTCCTCACAATGACAGCAAATGCCCAGGGAATATAACTCAAAGCAGTGGTCAAATCATTGCCACCATATCTATGAGAACACAATCCATGTTCTGCAGGATTGCCCATTTACAATGTCAATCTAGCAGTTGGTGATAAATCTACAAATAGCAGTGAGTTTCTTTTCATTTCCCATACCAGAGAGAACTACCATAAATTTGAATGAAGGTTGAGCCCCTAGAATCTCGTCCAGGGAGCATGGTTTTGCCAATACAGTTAGGAACTCATGGTCTATATTTGATGCAAGCTTCATTTAGATACAGAAAGCAGTCCCTACTATATCTCATAAACCTGGGAAAATTGGGCATTGTGAATTTTAATATTAATCAAGTCCAAGAAAATTATCCGTGTCTAATGGTAGTTTCTATGCTTAAATTGTTGTTTTTTGTCCTACATTGGTACAATAGTTCCACATTCGTATAAAAAGTTGTTTTGAATTTTTTGTATTATTTGTCTCACATTGGAGAGAAGTGTTTTTTGGACTTGAGGTTGAAGCTATATAAAGAGCTCAACTCTCCATTTGTAAAACACACCTCAAAGTTGTACTTTGTCAAGAAGTAGTGGATTGATCATCGGCGCCCAAGGACATAGGTAATTCTATACCAAACGTCGTTAATTTCTTATCTTGTTCTTTTCACTGTTTTATTATTAGTTTCTGCATTACTTTAGTTTCTTATATATTCAATAACAATAGTTGTAATATTGGTGTTTGGCACAAGTTGGGTGCCCGACACAACATAAAGTGGGTGAAACCAAGGAGGCTACATCTGAGAACCCATGTCACCAGGAATTTTCAACCAAATAACAGAAAATCAGTTGCATTTACTTTGGAATATTCTATCGACAAACCTAAGCAGGTTATAGTTTTTCATTTTTAAAAAAAGCAAGTTATGGTTAAATTATCCACCATAAATAGTATCATGAGCCCATCGTTATCATATTAATTCTAATGATAGATCTCAACAAAAATTGTCATTCTAAATAAAGAAAAACCCATAATTTAGTTTCAAATCTATTATAACAGAAGCATGATCTATAATAAGTCCTAACATAATCATTTTAGAATTATGACTGGAAACTAGAAGCACTAAGCCTTACAAAAAAACCACTAATTTGTGCATGATCAATAGTGTGTGAAAATAGAGAGAGTGAATGGATGGTGTAAGTTTCAAGTATATGCTTACCCACCAAGCTTTAGAAGCCTGGTGCTTTCAAGTTCCATAAGCACACCGACACCACATGAATTCTTGTTTATGAAATCACTTGAATCTGTGGTGCCAATATAAATTTTATAAATAGCTTAGACTAGAAATTTAATATGTCACTATAATCATCAGAGCAAAATCATTAACCAATAGAAATTCATAGGGAAAACATTGGAAGACAGATATTGAGGTAGAGAATGGAAAAATATATTGTTTGGAATTATTAATTTATTTTCAACACCATCTCAAAAAAAAAATGTTTTTTTTTCAGCAACATCATGATAGTCAATTTAATATTCTATCAAAAACTAGTGACCTAACATATGCCAAATCTCCAATACAACACCTAAAAAAAGCATGCTTGCAGTAATACAAAGAAGTCTCCGCAGAGACAGATGCACACATGATGAACGATACCTCCTGAAGTGCTGTTAGAGCTTCAGCAGTCCAACGACTAATTTCTGGAGCATAGAAATTGCTAATTTCTTTCACCTTCCACAAATGATAAGAATGACTATCACTAACTGAGTTAATCTCATATAAAAAATAAAAATATTAAAAAAAAAATCAACAATGGAACCCTAAAATAAATAGGCAATTACAAGAAAAAGAACAACATGCACAACAAATAGCAAATGTCAACAAATAACTACATACAGAATCCATAAAACTATATCACAACAAATAGCGATATTCAAGAGCGCTGGAGTGGAGACAATCAATCAGTTCTATAGCCCCATAAGGTTGCCTTAGGCAAGCATTAAACAACTGATTAGTTACATATGCAAGCAGTCACTCACTGATGTAAAATTCTGTGGAACACCAGTTCATGAATCCTGACTATTAACCTCAAGTGCTATTTGGAAATTCCAAAACTAGGTGTCTGCACGTACATTCTAGGTGTGTAGGAGCATCTATGAGTTCAAATAGTTTTATAAGGTGGCCATATCTGTTTTGTAACCAATACTCTTTACATACTATTTGAATTCACATCAAATATTTCAAAAAAAGTATCTTGATGCAACACAATGTATTCTACTCTTGTAAACATATATTTAACATTGGAAATATATTAAATATTTATGAGCAGGTAGAAAAGCAAAAGCAATAGCATGGAATCTATTTTATATGAAAAATAGTGTAGTTTCTAATTTCTAAATAATTGTATAGCATTCTTTAAATGCTTGTACTATTACATATATCTTGTTTTATGATTTACTTAATCCCTTTCATTCTTGTTATTTATGTTTTAGATAAACTTTGGTAAAATACTGATGTATATGTTTAAAATATATGGTTAGTCCTAAATGAATCACACCACATCTCCCTAAATTTCAAGAATATTCACATTTATGTCCACAATTTGTATCCTTGCAATTGTTGGGGATCTAGGAGCGACAATCACACCACAAGCAAAAATAAACAAGCAAAATAAACACCAAGATTTAACGTGATTCGGTCCAAACTGACCTACATCCACAGAGCACACCAAACTTCAATAAAACTAGGAGAAAATACAAGAGGAGGAGGAGGCTCCAGCACTCCACTCAACTCAACTCACTCTTTCTCACACCTCTCTCTCTCTCACCTTCAACTCAATTACACTCACATATTTTTCACGCACACACATCTCCATTTATATAGATGGATGGGGATGGATATAAATGGAAGATGGTAATGAGGTGATTCAATGAGATGAGCTGGTGATTAGCACCGACACTACAACATATCAAAGCTGGCTCTCTACAGCTCATCAAAGTTGGCTCTCTACAACTCATCAAAGCTGGCTCTCATCAAGGCTCCATTTCCATTACAACTCAACAATCTCCCACTTGGAGATGAAACACCATCTCAACCAGTATATAGGTAAATGATTCAGCTTCTCTGTGGTCACCGCCTTTGTCAACATATCTGCTGGATTCCTAGTACCTTGGATTTTTTCAAGTGTCAGCACTCCGTCCTCCAACAGAGATCTGACAAAGTGATAACGTAGTCCAATGTGTTTGGTTCTGGAATGAAATGCAGAGTTATTTTCTAGATGTATCACACTCTGACTATCGCTATGCAAAACATTTCTCATCTACTTTATTTTGAGCTCTGTCAACAAACCTTAAAGCCAAATCATCTCTTTGCTGGCTTATGTCACTGCTACGTATTCAGCTTCTATAGTGAATAGAACAACAATCTTTTGTATCTGTGACATCCAACTAACAGTTGTTGTGCCAACTCTTTGCTGGCTTCTGTCACTGCTACGTATTCAGCTTCTATAGTGAATAGAACAACAATCTTTTATATCTGTGACATCCAACTAACAGTTGTTGTGCCAATAGTGAACACATATCCGGTGGTACTTCTACGTTGATCAATTTCACCAGCACAATTGGCATCAACATACCCTTGAATTTTCAAGTCTCCTTTGTCGAAACATAGGCACTTATCAATAGTGCCATGCAGGTATCTCAAGATCCACTTCACTGCTTCCCAGTGAGTCTTCCCTAGATTTGACATGAACCTCCTGACAGCTCCCACTGATTGGTCAATGTCTAGTCTGATACAAACCATGACATACATGAGACTTCCAATGGCTGAGGTGTAAGATACCTTAGCCAGGAAGTCCCTCTCTTCATCTGTTTAGGGAGTCTAATCCTTGGAGAGGCAGAAGTGATCGGCCAATGGTGTATTTACTGCTCTAGAGCTGCTCATGTTGAAGCCATGTAAAATACAGCTAATATACTCTAACTGAGATAACCACAATGTTCTCTATTGTTTATCTCTGAAGATCCGCATCTCAAGTATCTGCTTTGCTGAACCCAAGTCCTTTATGTCAAACTCCTCTAACAATTGCAACTTCAATTTTCTAATCTCTTCTATATCTGGTCCTACGACTAGCATGTCATCGACATATAGTAATTGAATGATATAGCTAGACGAATACCTCTTCAAGTAGCAACAGTGGTCGGCATTGCACTTCTAAAAATCTTTCCTGCGCATAAAACCGTCAAATTTTAGGTATCATTGCCTGAGAGCTTGTTTGAGACCGTACAACCTCTTTTTCAATCTACACACAAGATTCTCTTTACCTTTCACTGAGAATTCTTCTGGCTGATGTATGTAAATCTCCTCATCTAAATTACCGTGAAGAAATGTCATCTTCACACCCAACTGCTCGATATATAGGCCCTCCGAGACAACAATGCTCAAAACTAATCTGATGGTTGTTAGCTTCACAACTGATGCAAATATGTCGGTGTAGTCGATTCCTTCCTTCTGCTTAAAGCCTTTGACTACCAATCGGGCTTTGTACCTCCTGGAGCCATCATGCTCCTCTTTAATTCTGTACACCCACTTGTTGTGAAGAGTCTTCTTACCTTTGGGCAACTTAGTTAGTTCTCACATTTTGTTGGAGATGAGGGAGTTCATCTCGTCCTTCATTGCAAGCTCCCACTTGATCAAATCTCTTGCCTGACATGTTTCATCATAGCATTCGGGTTCTCCTCCATCTATAAGAAGTAAATAATTCATATACCTCTTATTTGGTACATGGAACCGAGAAGATCTCTTAAGCTCCGGAGCTGGAGTAGGAGGCGGTGGTGCGACGATCTGCTCCACACGTTCCTCCGCCTGAGGATTCTCGGTGTTTTTCTGTTGTGTCCCAACACCTTCTAGGACATCATCCAAGTCTACATAGGTTGTTTCATTCTGAACTGGTTTTGTTGTGTGTCTGTCTTTGTACATCACCTTTTCATTGAAGATCACGTCTCTGCTTCTGTTACCTTCTTGTTTTCATCATCTCAAATGCGATACTCATACTCATCTTCACTATAGCCGACAAAGGTGCATTTCCGAGACTTTGGATCAAGCTTGTTTCTAACATGATCACTAACATACACATATGCAACACAACCAAAAACTTTCAAATATAAAAGTCTCACCTCTTTTCCACTTCATACTTCTTCTACGAGTCTGTGATCCAATGATACTGATGGACTCCTATTGATCAAGTATGCTGTTGTGTTGACTACCTTTGTCCAAAATTGCTTTGGTAGGCCTGACTACATACGCATGCTTCTAGCTTTTTCGGTCAACGATCAGTTCATCCGCTTGGCTACGTCGTTATGCTGGGGCGTACCTAGTACAGTTCTTTCCATCCTGATACCATGCTCACAGCAGAATTTCTTGAACCTGGTGTCTTCATACTCACCACCGTTGTCAGCTCTCAGTTTCTTGATTTTTAAACCAATTTCATTTTCAACCATTGCTTTCCAAATCTTGAAAGCGTCAAAGACATTTGATTTCTATTTCAGAAAATAAACTCATACCTTCCGAGAATGATCGTCAATAAATGTCATGAAGTAATTCCTTCCGCCTATGGATGAGACGGGCGTTGGTCCCCATACATCTGAATAGACTAGTTCAAGTCTCTCCTTTGGGGTATGAGTGTATGTCTGAAAATTGACCCTCTTCTGTTTCCCGAGTATGCAATCCTCGCACATGTTAATCTCTACTAACCGTAGATCACTAAATTTTCCTTTGAATGCTTCATCCAGAGTCTCTTCTCGCTCATGTGACCAAGTCATTGGTGTCAAATGTTGCTATCGTCATTTCCTATAACAACTGAAATAGACATGCAGGCATTAGAAGTCACATAAAGTGTTCCACTTTTCTTACCTCATGCAATCATCAGTGCACCCTTTGACATCTTCCATTCATCGCCAATGAATGTTGTGGTGTATCCTTCATCTTCCAGTTGTCCAACTAAGAGCAAGTTCTTTCTCAGGTCTGGAATATATTTGACATCCTTTAGCTTCCATACGGACCTGTTCATCTTAATCTTCAGAATCCTTTGCCGACTATGTCGCAAGGTTGATCATTGCCAAGGTATACCATACCGAAGTCACCTGGTGTATACTCCTCTAGGCAATCTCTACTGCAAGTGGCATGAAATGAAGCTCCAGAGTCTAAGACCCAAGATCTTCCATACCTGCTTCCTTTCCATGAATCTTTCCCTCGACTTTCTACGTTCAAGGCTAAACTTGAAGTGGAAGCATTGTTTGACTGCATCCTGATCTTTTCCGTCAAAATCATGTTGATGACCTCGTCATACTTCAGCTTTGATTTTCCTGCGAAACTACTGATCGTAGTAACGATACATTTCCAACTCTCAGGCAACTGACTAAGAATCAACAAGGCATGAATTTTATTGTCAAACGTGATTTCAACTGATGCGAGTTGATCTGATAGCTCGTTGAAATTGTTCAAATGTTTACTAAAACTTTGACCTACGAGTATGTGCATGGTAAACAACTTTTTCATTAAGTGTACCTTATTGGAGGCTAATAGTTGTTTGTACATGTTGGAAATCGCATCCATAAGTGATTTGGTGGTTGTCATGTGCTTGATGTTGAAGGCTACAGACTTTGCTAGCATTATCCTGACAGCTCCAAGAGCATTCTGGTCAAGCAACTCCCACTCATCCTCCTTTATGGATTCTAGTTTTCCCTTCAATGGTAAATGCAACTCCTTACCAAACAGGTAGTCCTCAATTTGCATCTTCCAAAAACCGAAATTGGTGTCGCCAAACATCTCGATCTTTGAGCTCTTTTCGTTCGACATCTTGATTCACCTATCTAGAGATGGAATCAATTCAAGCGGACAACACAGTTGAATCCGAAACCGCCAAAAACCTTGGAAATGGTTCGACTCATTCAAAAAACGGACCTGAAATGGCTCCAAAAAGCCTAGTCAAATTCTGTTAAACTTAACAGAATATCCTCCTTTTTAACGGAATATGCTGACGCCGTTACTGACGCCATTTGTTGACGCCGTTACTGACGCCATTTACTGACGTGGCTGCTAATGTGGCAAGTGGGGCCCAGATGATGAGGCAGCTAACGTAACAAAGTTAGTCTCAATTGCTGACATGGCATTTGTCATGGCAAGTGCACCCAACTACTAACGTGGCATCTGACGTGGCACTAACGTGGACTGAGACTTCTAACAGGGATGCGCTAACGTCAACTATTGCAGCAGACGCGTGAGATACATAGGCGCATGTGGGCGCGTGAGGTCACGTGCTGGTGACCTGGTGGCGCATGAAGGCGCATGACAACGACGCGTACTCCTAGAAGCGCGTGTGGGTGCATGGGACCTCCTTTCGAGCTTTGATTTGCACCGTTAGCTTCATCTTGTCGAGAGGAATACCCTGGTGTGCTCAAAACTTGATTTTGAGATACTAGGCAGAGGCTCCAATCTAACGATTTTGCTCTGATCTAGCGGTTTTACTCCGATCTGGCTCTGATACCAATTGTTGGGGATCTAGGAGCAACAATAACACCACAACCAAAAATAAACAAGCAAACTAAACACCAAGATTTAACGTGGTTCGGTCCAAACTGACCTACGTCCACGAAGCACGCCAAACTTCACTAAAACTAGGAGAAAATACAAGAGGAGGAGGAGGAAGCTCCTGCACTCCACTCAACTCAACTCACTCTTTCTCACACCTCTCTCGCTCTCACACCTTTAACTCAATTACACTCACATATTTTTCACACACACATATCTCCATTTATATAGATGGATGGGGATGGATATAAATGGAAGATGGTAATAAGGTTCAATGAGGTGATTCAATGAGATGAGCTAGTGATTAGCACCGACACTACAGCACATCAAAGCTGGCTCTCATCAAGGCTCCGTTTCTATTACAGCTCAACAGCAGCCACATGTATGCCTTATGGGCATGTGTAATATACGGTTATTATATTTCAATGCTAAGAAGCATAAATCATACTCTGCGTTGAATTAACAAAGATGTAATTCTAAGGGACAAATTTCATAGGACAATACAAAATGTACAAGGTTTATTTGACGGAAAACAAAGTTTGCTAAATTGGCAAGTAGACAATTTTTATCAGATTACTCTATTCATTCCACAGTTCATCCTTTTGACACAATTTGAAAAATTTTAAACAAATTTCCCACATCTTGTCATCAATTAGAGCCACTCAGTTAAAACAGGTCGAAGACAATATTCCCAGTTTGAATAATATAATTTATCACCAATCATCACTTCATGGGGTGTTTAATCGAAAACAAAGTCTACACCACTCCAAAGAGGGTGTAACTTTATTCTCCATTTAAGTGAAATTTGATTCCATTGTTCAACAACTGACATGTAGGTTACAAAACTGCCTGCATAAATATGTTAAATCTTTCATAACTCAGTACAAGTCAAATAGTCTAAGGAAGGTTTGTACAGTTGAGTCGAGTATCTACAATCTTAAATAAATTATACAGAGCTGTTTCAAAGGGTCCAAGTTATCATATATGTAACTAACAATACAAAAATACAGTGAATAGCAGTCTCGGCTGGGAATCTATTTAACTATAAACTATCTAATTTTAAGCCACTTTGAATGATAAGTGATCTAACAAACTCACAGTTCTAATGAAAGGAGCAGCTGGGATCAGCAGATTCCAAGTCTTTTGCAAGCGTCGAATCTCCTGAAGAGAAACCGTTCCCGGCCTATAGCGGCGGTGTCTTCGCACATTTCGCGACCCTGCCTCACCTGAAAGGATCAAAATCATTCCTGACCCTCAACTTCACTTGTAACAAATTTCTAGAAAACTCAACAGAAAAGAAGAAAAAAAACCTAGCATTATTAACATTTTGTCTACTAAAGTTAATGACATTTGCTCTGAAAAGCAGGGGAAAATTTATTTCCAAAATGCGAACCGAACACCGACGAAAACTCACTTGGTGTAGCATCCCCCGCCATCCTAGAACGTCCACCTCGCTGTAAATTTTCCCCAAAATGGTTTTTAAAAACTGGATGAGATACAAATGTACCAAACTTTTAAAATAACAGAAGAATAGATTAAAATTTTCCAAAAGCAGAAATAGAGCAAGAGAAGAAATGTACCGAACTCGTTCCAGGGGTCGACGGTGAGGCGACTCCGGCAGCTGCGAGATTTAGAGAGAGAAAATCAGGGTTTACGAATAGAGAGAGAGAGAGAGAGAGAGAGATCTGAGTCTGACCAGATTTGCGACGGGAACTTGTTTTCCTGCTGGCGACATGTTTGATTCTCGCCATGGATGGATGAGTCGAAGCTCCACCGTGAAGCTCTGGCAGCGGTGCTTTTGTTTCTGAAAAGCCCTTTTCCACTTTTGTTTTTAATTTTTCCCGTTGGGGAGACGGAGACCGGTGCCGATGCCGATGCCTGTTTGAGACTCTACTATTTACTCTCTCCGCTCAACTATGGCAAAATTCAAATAGTTCCCGCTCAATTTCATTCTCTTTTGCCAAGTGTCCTCTCTTTCGGTTGCGCTTTGAACAAGTAGAAGAAGAGCGTCCGAGTAACTAAGATATGAATTATCGCTCTCATATTTTTTAACTCAAAACATTATTAAAACTTAATTAAATTCATGTCCTTAAGTGTTTTTATTTCTCCTCAATAAAGAAATAAATTATAAAACGTGTTTGTTTAAATTATCAATTTTCTGTTTGTTTTATCGGTTTTCAATTATTTTGATAACTTTTTTTTCAAAAATTTTAATATTCAGAAATAGTTTTTTTATTAAATTATTCATTTTATACACTTTTAAATTAAAATCAAAATTAAATGATCATATGAATTTAAATACAATTAAAAGATATATATGCATAAATTTTAAAAAGTAGTAATAAAGCCAATTACAAAATATTTTTACTACTTTTCAATTGTCATGTCTAATAAAATTTTATTGTGCAGTAAAATTAGAAAGTAGAACAATTAAAAAAATAATTATAATAAATTTATTTTTATTATAATAATTTTTTAATGTGTATTATTTGTAATTTTATTATTTTAATCATATTTTTATAATATTATTTGATTTAAAGTGGAAATGAGCATTATTAATTAAGATTTTAATTGGTATTAGTTTTATCAATGTTAACCAAACAGGTTATTTGCTTCTAATTTTTAGCTTCTATTTTTGGTTTTTGATTTTCGTTTCTAGTTTTTGTTTCTCTAATTTTTTACAACCATACCACATAAATAATTAACTAAAATTATAAATTGTGAAAGTAAGAATCTTGGCATTTGCTTGGATTAAGAATTTCATAAAAAAATAAAAGGAAAATAAGAAGGAAATTATTTTTCATTGTACTTTCTTTTTACATAAAATACTATTAAAAACAAAAAAAATTATTTTGATATGACTAAAAATTAAGAAAATTTGCTCACTAATTTGGTTATTGCGAAATCACTTCCTAAGGTTATGCCCACACATATAACAAATAAGAAAATAAAGAAATCAGAGGAAAGAAGAAAAAGAGCAAATTTACCTGATTTAACAATATGCCTACATCCATGGAACAACTGTGCAATTTTCCCTATTATCAAACGAAAATTGTTTTAAGATTTCAACTCTTGACTATAATGTATATATATATAGTTCCATATAAAAAACTTCAAAATACCCTGATTATAATATAATGACATTATACCCTCACTCAAATAACTATACCATTACATCTAGAGGATCCTCCAATATGTCTTGCTCAGTTTACTTTAAGTAAATAAAAAGGTTTCACGAATAAGTTATGTGAATATGAGTTATAACTTAACAATTATGTTGGTGTACATCCAGTCTCACATCGCCTCTGTGGGCAGTGTGTTGAGGATGAGCACTTTAACTTGGTATCAGGGTTGGACCTTGGGTCGCTTAGCTCTTCTGTGGATTGGACTCCTCCTCACCTCATTTCCCCTCATGGGCTCAAGGAGGAGTGTTGGTGTACGCCTAATCTCACATTGTCTCTATGTGCAGTTTCAAGCCAGTATAAGATCTTCTTATCTCTCTCTCTTTGATACCTAGGTTTTGAGGATAAGCTCTCTAACTAATTAAGTATATCTTTTATTTTTCTTTTTTACTCTTCCTATTAAATCAAGTATGAAAAAATAACATTTTTTTGTATTTTTGTTATTTTTCCCCCCATGGACTCAAGAGGGAGTGTTGGTGTACATCCAGTCTCACATGTGGGCAGTCTCAAGTAGGGATGAGCATAATTCGGGGAAACCCGAATTAACCTATCAATTTCGGTCAGTTCAGTTTGGTTAACAAATAGGGGTCGGTCGGTTCGGTTATGTGTTCGCTAAATTTTGGGTAATCAGTTATCGGGTTGGTTATGAAAAAATTTAATTCGGTTAACCAAATTACCCGAATCAAGAATTAATTAAAATTTAAATATAAAATAGATATATATTATATGCTAGGGTCCTCTCCTATGTGCCAGACGACCCCGACTGGCCAACTGTTTGTGTCCTCTCATCTGCGTCGCAGCTTCTCGATGACTCCATCTCAAACCCTTATTTTTCCTTCTCCAGTTCTCCTTCAAAGTCTCCTTTGCACTGCAGCCTCTCCAGTTTCCCCTCTCGGTCTCGGACCTCAGTTCTCCTTCTCCTTCAGATTTCAGTCCTTCTTTTGTTTCCCTCTGCTAGACTTAGCAGGCAGTCCTTCTCCACTTCTCCTTTTCCCTCTTCGCAAATCGTCTCTTCAATCTTCGTTGCTTTGCTTGAGGCTCATGCCCTAAGCGCCGGCGGCTAAGCCCCTCTTCCCACTTCCCAGTTCTCTGTCCTCATCCCAATCCCGATCCCAAATCCCTCTTCCAGTAGCTGGATGGATCGATTCAGTGACTCAGGTACATATTCCATTCTTTAATAATTAATTTTAATTATTTTGGTTAGATTCGGTTAACCGAATTACCCGAAAAGGAATTTGGTCGGGTTCGGTTCAGGTAGCTCTCCTTGTTCGGTCGGTTCAGTTAACAGAATTTATTAACCGAAATTTTTGATTAATTAACCAAATTTGACCAAATCGACCGTTTGCTCACCCTAAGTCTCAAGCTTGTATAAAATCATCTCTTCTTGATATCTAGATTTTAAGGATGAGCTCTCTAACTAATTAAAGATATCTTTTATTTTTCTTTTTTACTCTTCCTATATATTAAATAAAGTACGAAAAATTAACATTTTTGTTTTTTTTTTTATTTTTTTTTAATTTCAAACAGGCTTGTAAGTTGAATTAATTGATGTAAACTAAAACTTAAGATTTAAAATATATAAATTGTTTAATTGAATAATTAGTAGCCTACATGTTTGACTATGAATCCAACAATTGGACCATTGATTTAGTGGCCCACTTATTCCACCAAGTTAATGTCCATGTGGAGCTTAATAAGGTTGTGTATCATTTCATTTTGCATTAATTTATTATGACAACAAAAGTTTGTAATAACAAAATAAAAGGACAAAAAGTTATTGTATAAATGTGGTAAATTTTTTTAACACATAAGTACTAGATGAGCAGTTAACTAATGAATAGATATTTTGTCTAACAAATTATGAGAGTGTTTTATAGTAATTGGTAAAAAATCGAAGATTGTAACCTTATATTTAAATAACTTTTAGATTTGAATTTGCATTCAAATTAGATAAGAAAATGTGTTCAAAATTATCCAAATCTAAATTTAAAATATGAAATTCATGCTCTTAAATACAACATAAAGTCATTTCGGAAAAAAATTTTGAAGGCGAGGTGGTGGGGCAATAAGTGAATTTTATTTTTTTATTTTTTTTATTTATAATTTCATGTTTGATGAGGCTAATTCCTCTCCCCCTATCACCTCCAACAAGGATGATTATTTTTTTTCCTCATCACCCATAAAATGATTTATTTGAAACTCTTTTACAATAACAAGTTTTGCGAAAAAAAAAAAAGAAGAAGTTGTATGCTATGTAATTTCTTGTTGGATTTTATGTTAATTTTAATTTTTTTTTTATTTTCTGTTTATTTGTTGTCCAATTGTAAGTCTATAAGGTCTTAATTGGATCAAATATTTTATTTGAGGAAAAAAATAAAAATAAAAAATGCATTTTTGATTGTATTTTCCCTCAACAACAACGAGCATTAAAAGTTAAAAATTTAAAAAAATCAAATAATAAACATATATAGAATCAAAAATTTATTTATTGATTAGTTATGTATTCTATTTTCCTTCTTATTTTCCTCCTTAACAAAATAAGAAAAAAAATGTAATATTTTTCTAAGTTGCCAATGAGGGTTTAAGGCATTCTTATGTGCTTTGTTAATCTTTGTTGGGTAAAATACTTATTTTTATTTTTATTTTTTTTAAGACATTCTTTTTCAATAAATCAAGATTTTTGAAATTTTGGTCTCATTATGTCCTTTTGGAACTTGAAAAATATTAGGGAGAGTAAAGAAAAATATAAATGAAATTACTTTTCATGTTTGGTTATTATGAAAGTAAATAAGAAAATAAAAAATATACTAAATCAATGATAAATAATTTTAATTTTATACATTATTAACATTTAATTTTTCTAGAGAAAATTAATTATGTCACAACAATTTTTAGTTTTAATAGTATTTGATATAAGAAAACACAACAAAATAGAAAATAAATTTCTCAACTTGTTGTACAATTTTCTAATCCTTTTCCCTTTTTCTTTTTTTTTACAATAATTGCCTTTTGATTTTCAATTGACATATATTCTTTTGAAATTAGGTCCAAGATTTCATGGTACAACAAATGGATTCTTGGACTTGCTTTGAAGACTCAAAGCAATGCTTATTATTGAAAGCTTAATTGCTCTTTCTAATAATATATATTTTTTTTTTCCTGAAGGTTGTGGAATTTTATCCATAGCTTCGAGGGATCATTACAGCAAACTAAACCCCCTACCACCAACTCCCCCTCCTACCCCTACCCGAAAACCCCACCTCACCCCCTTTAAAAATTCAGGGAAAAACCCTCACTCGTAGAGGCGAGTCAACCCTTTCCGTTCCATGGGAAGTCCATAAATGACTTCTTGTGGGAGAGTTTAAGGCACGTCCAATTGAGGATAAGGTGAGGTTTTCAAAGTCTTTTAAGGTATCAAAAAGGGATTTTGTTTAAAGGAAAGAAAAGAGAGAAAACCACACTTTTCTTCTTTTTGAAAGGTTTTTTGGAGTGTGATTTGAAATGAAGGTGTCTTCTACTTGATCTATAGATGTTTACTCTTCAAAGAGGTCAATGTCTAATCCTTTACTTTATTCATTTCCATTCATTTGATGAATTTTGGCATGTTGAAATATATTTATGTCTTTTTGAATATTTATGGTTAATGTTTCATGATATCTCCATTAATCTAAGTTGAAATGCATGTTAGAAGTAATAGAATATGCTTCCATCTTGATTGTATAGGAAAAAACATGTTTAGAAGTCAAAATTTTATGTTTGTTTGGAATTGCACATTCAAGTGGTCGACTAGCCCATACAAGCCGTTGACTAGCCCCTTTCTTGTCTACAGGCAATCAATCGACTCTTGTAGGCAATCAACAACCAAATCTTGAGAGTACCATTTTCTACACTCTTTCTTGTTTTTCCTTGGAATTTTAAGTATTTTGAAATCTCCACACATAGTAGAGTACATTTGATTGAATTTGATCAACTTTTATTAAAAGGTTTCATAGTTTTCTTTTTAAAAAACCAACTTTTCATCAAAACAAATGAACTTGTGTGATGTTTTTTTATAAAACTTCCATGTTTTTGCAAAATTTTCAAATATATTTGGATTCACACATCCATAATGCGCTGTTTGGGTGTTCTCCAGCCTTCTTCAATCAAAATCAATGCAAGTTTGTGATTTTCTCTCCAAAACCCTCACTTTCTTAAATAGGGTTTATTGTTTTCCTTTTAAATAAATTAATTTTTTTTAGAAAATCTAACTTTTTAATGAACCATTCATGAAATGGTTGTTAAACATATTAAAAAGTCTCTTTTTTTAAAAATGTAAGCAAGAGTTTTCAAGTTGAGTTTTATGGTTTTTATCCTATGATCATGTAAATTTAAAAGTTTTCATAAAATAACCCAAAAATTGTTTTTAACTTTGAAATTTAAAATATTTTTTGGAAACTAAGATAAATTGATTCCTTTTTGGTGGATATGTATGCAATCTATTTTGTAATTCCAGTCATACCAAACAAAAAACCAAAAGTCCCTCCTTTTTCTTTTCTTTATTTTATAGTTATTTGCATGTTCTTTTTGAATAAACATTCAAGTAGTAGGATTTTCATGAGGTTCAGTCCTCCACATGGATCTTACAAAAGCTTTTATAAGAGGTTAAGAGTAGGAAGTTTTTTAAATGAACAAACACAAGAAATGAAAAATTGCAGAGGGACGTCGACTTGCCTTTACAGGCAGTCAATTACTTGGTTTTTTAAAAATAATCTTCTTCTTTTTTTTCCAAATTCAAACGTTTTCTTTCAGAAATTTTCTTTCAAAAGGAGATATATATATACATACAAAAGGTAAGCACGGTGACCATTCATGGAATAAGTGTTTTAGGATGCTAATTTTTTGAATTCCAAATAAAAAAGGGATTTAAAGTATGACCTTCCTTATTTGCAAATGTACTCCCGAACCTAATGTCTTATAAAAATTTTTTATTTTATTTTGCTTTTTAAAAAAATGAAATAAAGTGGCAACTCCGTTTTTAAAAAAAAATAAAAGAACAAGTTAGAAAACCAATGGTTTGATTATCTATACTTCTTTGGTTTGTAAATGATCGTCAAAATCTTGACTACCTAAAAGGTTATTGATGTAGGACATACATTCAAAATACTTTGGATTAAGAATTCCATTAACTAACATAAACACCATAAATTATGTTACCTTTCACATGTCGGATTTTTGAAAAGGTGTATGTTTTTTTCCATAAAATAAGCCCTTAGAGTTACTGATTAAGGAATCAAGCTTTCTGCATAAAGATGTTGTTGTTGAAATCGAGTATAGGATGCACAGCGGAATAATTAAACTTGCAGCAAATGATGAAGCACCAAGAACACAAATTCATGCACAACCAGTAAATTTGAAAACAAGTAAAAAAAACAATACGAGAATATACATGGTTCAGCAATACCTACATCCATGGGAGCAATCCGGCCAATATTTCACTATGAAATTGAAAGTTTACAATATACTTCATACAATGATCTCTCTATATACAAATTATGCCCATAAGGACCTATTTAACAACCCCTCGGAGGTTTTCCGCCAAATACCCAACTGTCCCATCGTTCCAATTCAAAATTTGAATTCCTCCTCGCAGTCCAGGAGCACTCGTCGACGAGAACAGGACACTCGTCGATAAGAGAGAGAAAGAGAAGTCCACTCGTCGTCTAGTATGACCACTCGTCAACGAGTCTGATTTCATGCTCTCGGTATCTCATAGACTCTACAATTTCCAGCCTCTCGGTATCTACTCGGTGACGAGAATAAGACACTCGTCGACGAGTCACTGCTTCACTCTTCAAGAATTCAACCCATATGCTTTTCATCTTCTATTTATGAGCCCTAAGTATAAGAGCCACACATACAAATACAACAATCTCCACCTTGACGATTATACACCCCTTAGGAGAACCCAAAAAACATATCTGACTACTCCACCTTGAACTTGGACTACTCGATTAAGTTTATCTCCTTTCTATCACTTGGAGACATGGAGTAAGTTTAAGAAATGCTTGAACTTTTTACTAATGACCGACTTTGTCAAAATATCCGCTGTGTTTTCAGACGTGTGAACCTTCTCGAATACAAGCTCACCCTAAGTAATCAACTCCTGAACCCTGTGGAACCTTACATTAATATGCTTGGTTCTAGCATGATACACGTGATTCTTTGCTAAGTAAATAGCACTCTGACTATCACAACACAGCACAACCCCATCTTACTGTAATCCTAACTCTTTGACCAAACTGGTTAGCCATAAGGCTTCCTTTGCAGCTTTGGCAACTGACATATATTTAGCTTCAATTTTGGATAATGCCACTAGAGATTGAACCATGGATCTCCAACATATACGTCCTCCTACAGAGGTAAAAACATAACTCGTTGTAGACCTTCTATCATCCATATCTTTTGCATAATTAGCATCAATGAACCCCATAACTGAAGAACTACCCTTTTGCTTGCCGAACATGATGCCATAACTCGATGTCCCTCGTAAGTATTTGAATATCCATTTGACGACTTCCCAATGCTTTCTTCCTAGATTAAAGAGAAACTTACTCACCACACTCATAGCATGTGTCAAGTCTGGCCTCGTACACACCATGGCATACATTAAACTCCCCACTGTGCTTGCATAGGGGACCTTTGACATGTCTTGGATATCCTCATCCGTACTTGGGTAATCTGCAGTAGACAACTTAAAATGACTCACTAGAGGTGTACACAATGGCTTTGCATCAACCGTGCTAAACCTATCCAACACCTTCTGTTCATAATTGCCTTAAGATAACCATAACCTCCCTATAGTTTTGTCCCGGTGAATCTCCATCCCAAGTATCTTTTTGGCTGAACCAAAATCTTTCATGTCAAACTCTTTATGCAACAGTTCCTTTAACTAATTTACTTCAGTTAAATCTTTTGCTGCTATCAACATGTCATCGACATATAATAACAAAAAAATAAGAGAACCATCATCAAACTTGTTCAAATACACACATCAGTCATACTTACACCTTTTGTAACCATTCTTTATTATATAGGAATCAAATCTTTTATAACATCGCCTTAGAGATTGTTTCAACCCGTAAAGAGACTTCTTCAACTTGTAAACTAAGTTTTCTTTCCCTGGTTCATTGAATCCCTCCGGTTGTACCATATAAATATGTTCCTCCAAATTACCGTGAAGAAATGTCGTCTTCATATCCATTTGTTCCAAATGAAGATCATAATGGGCTACCAATTCCAACACAATCCTGATAGAAGTGTGTTGGACCATAGGTGAAAAAATCTCATCATAGTCTATTCCCTTCTTTTGTAAGTACCCTTTTTCCACTAACTATGCATTGAATTTTTCTCCTTCCTTTTTTGAAATTGCTTCCTTCTTCCGATACACCCATTTGCAACCTATCAGTCTCTTCCTATCTGGAAGCTCCACCAAATCCCAAGTTTGATTCTTATGCAGTGATTCCATCTCCTTAATCACTGCACCCATCCATTTACCTTTCTCTTGGCCATGCATTGCCTCTTAAAATATAGTTGGATCGTTGCAACCGGTAAGAAAAGCATAAAACACTAACTCTTCAAATCCATACTTTGGTGGTGGTCTGATAGTGCGTTTGGATCTCCGTATAGAAAGATTGTCGACTTTCTGGTTTCCCGAGCTAGAACTCCCTACAACCAAAGGACCATGATCATCGTCGTTGTCCTGAACTTTCAACTCCACCTGCACAACATGTTCATCTCTGCCCTAGTTTTTTGGCTCCTGTTTCTGATCATCACAAGCTTGAGTACGTTTCACCATAACTTTTTCATCAAAGGCTGTATCTCTACTGATCACCACCTTGTTTGCCACTAGATCCCATATCTTGTATCCCTTTATGCCCTTTTGATATCCTAAAAAGATGCAACATCGAGACTTTAGGTCAAGCTTAGACCTCTCTTCACTAGACACGTGAACATAGGCTAGACACCCAAATACCTTCAATTCGGAGTAGTCTAATCCATTTCCCGTCCATACCTCTTCTGCCACTTTACCCTCTAGTGATGCCTTTGGCAATTGGTTTATTAGAAAACAAGTCATTCTAACTGCCTTGGCTTAGAAGTTCTTCGGTAGCCTTGCATTCAACTTGAGACACCGAGCTCTTTCAACTAGAGTTCAATTCATCCTTTTAGACACACCGTTTTGTTGAGGTGTCTAGCGAACAATAAAGTGTCTTTTAATGCCCTACTGCTCACAAAACTCCATAAACCGAGAATCAGTGTACTTGGCCCCATTGTCCGACCTTAAATATATGATTCTCCTCCTTGTCTGGTTTTCTATTTCAGCCTTCCACATCTTCAACCTGGCAAACGTATCAGACTTATGCCACATGAAGTATACCTAGACTTTTCGTGAGTAATTGTCAACAAAACTCACATAATACACATGTCCATCCCTTGATGCTACTCTAACCAGGCCCCAAACATCGGAATGCGCATAATCAAGAATACCTTTCATGTTGTGAATAACTAACTTGAATTTTGCCCTGTTTTGTTTTCCAAGAACACAAATCTTGCAAAAGTCCAACTGACAAGATTTCATACCTTTCAAGAGCCTCTTGTGTAGTTCCTTCATACCATGTATCCTCATATGCCCAAGACGCATATGCCACAAGATAGTTTCATCAGATTCAACATCTACGATTGCAACTCCACCTACAATACTAGTTCCCTGCAATGTGTAGATATTCCCGTCTAACTTTTGCCCTTTCATCATCGTTAGATTTCCTTTCCATACTTTCATAGCCCCACCTTCGGACTTGTAATTGAAATCATCACAATCCAACATGTCAAGTGAAATCCAACTCTTCCTTAACTCTGGTATGTGTCTCACATTACTCAAGGCTCTCATAGCACCATCAAACATTTTTTTTCTTAATGTTTCCTATGTCAATAATCTTACAAGAAACATCATTACCCATAAGAACTGAACCTGAGTTTACCAACCTGTAGGTACTGAACCACTCCTTGTTTGGAGTCATGTGGTAAGAACATGCCAACTCAAGTATCAAGGAGTTCTTAAGGTGATCCAACCCCGACGAAACCTGAAGAACATCATCATCACTACAAACTGAATCTCCTTCTTGAACCACATTTGCAGATTTTGAAGTACCCTCATGCTTTTCAGCATTTCCTTTCTTCCAATCCGGACACTCCGGTTTAACATGCCCTTTTTTACAGCATTTATAACACCGGATATCCTTTTTTTTTCTTGGATTGAGTACGGGATTTCTGACTTGATCCATGTTTGAATTTTCCTTTGCCACGCTCATTGTTACTTTTCACCACAAGTCATTCTCCTTCATCACATATTTTAAGCCTTTGATGAAAATTCAGTAAGGCACTTGTCACCTCTTCTAGATTAAGAGATTTTTTTCCCCAAGTAAGAGTGGCAACTAAATTTTCATAAGTGTGAGTCGCTGGAAAGGAGTTTAGTAACATCAAAGCTTTATCATCTTCATCAAACTTAACATCAACACGCATCAAATCACTTATGATTTGATTAAAGGCATTGATATGTTGATTTAAGTTTGATCCTTTAACCATCTTAAGCCAATAAAGACGCTGCTTAAGAAATAGTTTATTTGTGAGTGATTTGGACATCTACCGACTTTTTAACTTTTGCCACACAGCCGCTGGAGAATCTTCCTCCATCACATGATAGAGAACTTCATCGGCCAAACACAAACGTATTGTAGAAACGACTCTGCAATTCTCCCTAAGTTGCCGCATCCATATTATCCGATTGAACACCATGTAGAGCCTTCACTATTCCTTGTTGCACAAGTATATCCTTAATTCTCCTTTGCCACAAACCAAAATTCTTGGTTCCATCGAATTTTATGACATTAAATCTTGTAGAAGAAGTACCCGACACCATGATAACAAATGCTCTGATACCAATTTGTTGTGGAAATTAAGTATAAGATGCACAGCGGAATAATTAAACTTATAGCAAATGATGAAGCACCAAGAACACAAATTCATACACAACCAGTAAATCTAAAAACAAGTAAAGAGAACAATATGATAATATACATGGTTCGGCAATGCCTACATCCATAGGAGCAATTTGGTCAATATTTCACTATTAAATTGAAAGTTTACAATATACTTCATACAATGATCTCTCTATATACAAAATATGCCCAGAAGGACCTATTTAACAACCCCTCGGAGGTTTCCCTCCAAATACCCAACTGTCCCAATGTTCCAATTCAAAATTTGAATTCTTCCTCGCGGCCCAGGAGCACTCATCGATGAGAATATGACACTTGTCGATGTGAGAGAGAAGTCTACTCATTGACTAGTATGATCATTCGTCAACGAGTCTAATTTCATGCTCTCGGTATCTTAGAGACTCTACAATTTATAGCCTCTCGGTTGGTATCTACTCGTCGACGAGAACATGACACTCGTTGACGAGTCACTGCTGCACTCTTCAAGAATTCAACCCATATGCTTTTCATTTTCTGTTTACGAGCCCTAAGTATAAGTGCCACACATACAAATACAACATATGTTAATTTTAAAGTCAAGATTGCAAGTCCTAAATTAACAAGCTAATGTTCATATAGTTGATTTTAACTAGCAAGTGTCAATATTGAAATCTAAGGGTTTAAATGTGTTATTCAAATATGGAATTTTAGGCTTCAAGAAAAGGCTTTCACAATATTAAGTAAGGGTTCAAACAAGTACTAAATTTACTACGAGATTCGTTGGATGACTTGACGTTGTTCAACACAAGTTAGACCACGCCGTGAGTCCTTCGAACAAGCATTGAAACACCAAGATGAACGCAGCTATGGAGTGTAGGGAAGGTGGTTTTATGGGTATATAGATGGGGGTGGTCGTGTGGGTGAGAGGGAGGAGATGGTGTTAGCTTTGGTGCAATCCTAAGAGGGGGGGGTGAATTGGGTATTTAAAAATTATCACCTAGGTTAAACCAGATAAGCAGTATTACTTAACCTAGGGTCTGTCTATGCAAATGTAAATCTAATCATTTACAATATAACATACACGTGCAGTGAGTAAATTGCAGAAATGTAAAGAACACGCACGATATGTTATCGGGGTTCTGCCAACTGTGCCTACGTCCCCGCCTCTAGCTCGCAAGTAGGAGGATTCCACTAACAGCTCACTTAAGGGTGGAGCGGCACCGTTTACAACCAGGTCAAATTAACACAGGGCTGACCTCAACCTTAACCAGGTCAATTAGCGGGGCTGACCTCAACCTACACGCCTTAACAGGACGACGCACCTAGCTTTCCTAACCGGGTCTAAGCTAATCCGGGACTATTCCAGGGCTAGTCTCCCTCTTCAGGCCCGTGCCTGGAAATACAACCAAAGTGTATAAATTTGTACACGGAAATATGCTTCTAGAAAAGCAGATGTGTGCACCAATACAGTTCAATCAATAAAGCAAGCACGAATGATATGTAGATATGCTCAGTGCTCTAATGTGTGCTAAACACTCAATCAAGTATGATAATCAATCAAGATCTAGAGTGTATATCTAAGCAAGATTTGAAACTCAATATTCGAATATCACAAAATCATATTTGGGTTTCAAATATGCTAAGCAAGATAAATCAAACAAACTCAATATGATATTTCAATTTCTAAAGCACAATGGAGTTGTTTGAAAGATTAGCTTTTCACAAAAGGATTTTGCACACAAAATCTAGGTTTAGGTATCTTGCAACAACAATGCAAGAACCACAACCCTCAAAGTCTTCCCACACAAGATTTATCAAATGAAATCCGTGGAAGAACTTTAGGCTATACTCTCAAATAAAATCAATCAACCTTTATACCAAAAGAGAGTATTAGCTAGAAAGATTACGCACAACAGCCTTATAGAAATACTCACAATGCTTAGAGAAATAAAGATTGAAGAGTATGTGAGTGTTTGCAAGAAGTTTTTGACTAATATAGGGTTTTAAGAGTTGAGAGAGTTTTGCCCTAATCAAGTTTGCTAATGCCTGCTAATAATGATAAATGAATGGGTATATATAGGCAAGGAGGTATTTTTGACCGTTGGGGACCTATTGGGCATTATTAAGAAAGTTTTAAATCATTTTAAAATAATTAACCCTATTTAAAATATATTTATCCACGGTAAAAATCAGGGCAACCCGAGAGGTCCGGTCGACCAGGACTCAAATGGCTCGGTCGACCAGGAAACTTTTGAACTGAAAGGCTCGGTCGACCGGAGAGGGCGATTTGCCAATTTTCTGAGTTTCGGTCGACAAGGACATTTTGAACTACTTGGCTCGGTTGACCAGACCGCTGAAAATTCTCCCGAGGACCCTTCGGTCGACCAGGTAGTTGTAGTACAAAGGTTGTCGGTCGACCAGATGGTCAAATGTTGACTCAGGAGGGTTTCGGTCGACCAGGGCCTTTTGAACTACAAGTTTCGGTCGACCGGGTAGTTAAAATGTTGACCAAAAGTAGTTTCGGTCGACCGTAGTGAAGTCTCGGTCGACCGGGGCTCAAATCAGCGAGTTTTGGTCAACCGTAGTGAAGGCTCGGTCAACCGGGAGGTCAAAATATTGACTCCCAGGTGGTTCGGTCGACCGAGGACAAATGAACTGTAAGGGCTCGGTCGACCGGCCTCTACTTTTCTGCACAGACACTGTTCAGTGTTTTGGCCATAACTTTTCCTATACAACTCCAAATTGGATTTTCTTGATACCAATAGAAAGGTAAGAGAAAATCCCACAACTTTTATGTTGAACACATTTTAAGATAATGACTTTTGGATTGAGAAAAATGTCCATCAATGAGACGGAAGAAACATGAGGGGAGTTTTTCTCTTACGGACACGTTTCAGTGTTTTGGCCATAACTTTTTCTATGTAACTCCAATTTGGACGTTCTTGGTATCAAACTCAAGCTATGGTAAAATTCCACAATTTTCATTTTGAACATGATTTGATATGACATCCAATTGAGTAAGAAAATTGTTCATTTCTAACATTTGGTCGACTAGCCGGTTGACCGACCCCTTTGAAAATTTTAGTTTTTGCCTTCTTTTAACTTTAAAACCATTTAAAAACCTTTGTATAAGTTAGGCATTTTATGACAAAAGTTTTTCATGTTATTTGGAGGTCCTATGGTCAATCTAAGGTCAATTTGAGCATACCTACTTATCATGCATGATGCAAATTATTACAAGCCATATGAGTGCACAGTCCATAATAAAATTACATCCCAGAATGAAGAAACTGAAAAATAAATACAAATGTAGCACAAGATTCTTCATTCATCGGCACGAACACCGCACGCCATCATAATAAGTCTTTTAGTCCCAAAGTGCGCACAAGGTGATCCTGCATACAATTCTCAGTACAACCATTAATACCAAGAGTATTTGTTATAATCAAAACTGGGTGTGACCAATCAAGTCAACAGATGGTGATGATGTCGTTGAATAGAGTGGTCTCTCAGCACTTGATCCCCGGAGAGAATATCGTAACCTCACACTACACAATCAAGAGACTGGACAAAGCTAAACAAGCTTCAACAATGTAAATTCCTTTAATATTCAAACATAGTTGCCATTAGAGTTTTATAATGAAAGATATAAAGCTAGCATGAGAGACAAGACATTAACTAGCTAACAATTCCCACACAAGCATGGGAGACAAAATTATTTAATACTCTCACAACTTACTAAAGACACATGCAAGCTTAATTGTATTGCATTATTACAAATTAAATGGAGACATATGCCAAAAGGGAGACCCAAAACCGTGTGGGGCCCACATGAGTCTTGAGGTGGATCTTACTTCAATATTTCACTTGAGTCTTCAAGCACCTAATAGTCTTGAAATAACATATCCAAGAAAAATATAAAATCAACTTAATAATAAAGTCTTCAAAAAAAAAAGCCTTCCATCAAAAAGTCTTCAAATAATCTCATATGTACCGAACAATAGTTATGAACAATAGTGGACATCAGGAGGTCATCCACATGTCACCATATCTGCAAAGGAAATAAACAAGGCATGTTGATCCCCATCAGTTCTTAAAACCCATTATCGACTGTGAGGATCCTCCTAAGTTTTGGAGTGGGAGGGGGATTTTGGGGTAGGTGTAGGAGGGAGGGGGTGGGTTTGCCATGGGGAGTTGTTTGCTATGGTAACAACAACTTGTCCTTATCTTTAAAAAAAATATGTAGAGCTTATAATGACAAAAAATACCTTTTAGGCGGAAGCTTTTAAGTTTTATGAACTGTTATACAGTGTTTGCATTTTCACTAGGAACAATGCATCTTCATTTTTGTTATATGTTACAATGGACCATATATTTTCTCCCTTGCTTTCAAATATTGGTAGATTTGTTGTTAGATTTTGGAGTTAGTGTATAATATGCCACGCACATAATAATAATCCTCTAATATGTCACATCGATTATAAAGTGATTGAGTCAAGTCAAATTCAACTTTACCACATTCAAACTTATTAAATTTTTAACAATCTTGAATTTGAGTAAAGTTCAAACCAAACTTTAAAGTATCTACTCAAACTTATTCATTTATGCAAGTAAACACAAGATGACGAGTTCTTCTCGAATTGAACTAGCTAAATGCTTATGAATGGTTTGATTCTTTTAGAACATCTCATTATGAGAGATGTCACATTTTTAAGGTCTTATTAGGCAAAGGGGTAAAGGGACTCTTACTAATATTGTCTTATGATTTCTTTTACCTCACCAAACAAGCCTACTGACCTTGGACATCGACCCTCCCCTTAAATTCAAGTTACTTGAGCTATACAAGCCCATGCCTAAATAGTCCCTACTTTAAAGCCACTACAACCCATCAAATATAATTCAACCTCATTCAATAAGCCATAATTTAGCAAACCTAATCCAAGCCTACTAAAAGAGTCAATACTAAGCTTACAACCAGGATGCGGTTGATACGTATTAAGCTTGTTTATGTTTAAGTTCAACTTGTTTAAAAATCTCAAAATCCCAAAAAATTCAAAAAATTACAAGAAATTACTACAATTTTTTTTTTTTGTTTAAACATTTGCTTAGAAATCTCTAAAACTCCCAAGATTTTCCATAACTCCAAAGAAGGGTAAAAATATGAAAAAAAATTATTCATTAGGTTTTCATTAGTTTTGAATTTTGAAGTTATTGTAATAGTTTAATTTATTTCTTCATCTTGGTTTTATTTAAAAAGTTATCAACTGAAGAAGTTTCAGAGGATGAAAAGGTTGGCTTTCTGTGCATTCAAAATTCCCTTATTTGTGGTGTTAGTATTTTATCCCATTCCTTTGTTTAGACGTATCTTTGCATTATCACTTTTAATCTTGAAAATTTCAAATGTTACATGACTTTGACAAGGAAGCTCGCAATACAATCATCTTGAGATTCTGTAAGGGAAGATTAATCTTGTACACCTTAGTAGGATGCATGATTGCAAGGGAATGCAATATTGAAAAGGGTAGGGAAAATAAGTTCATCAACAAAGCTCAAAAGCAAGACTAGTGCATCCTTGAGATAACTTTCAAATGGTATCATCATGAAATGGAAGCGTTAGAAGTACTAATAACTTTTAATCGCATAATTATGCTTCTAAACCCTGCTTTTATTGATAAGATTCCATCAAACTTAAATCTCTTTTCATAATAGTAGTAGTGAAGCAATATAGCTGTACCCCAAAAAAAAAAAGGTTAGCAAACTCATCAAACCATTCAAGAGATAAAACAGACCCCTTTTCTGAATGAGATAAGCAGACCTGTTTCTCCCCAACCCATTGACACCTGCAAGTGTCGAGGCCCTAAACTTACATTGTCTTGAGAACAATTAAAACTGAGGCAACTTATACACAAGCTATAACCATCCTGCTCGGATAATCTGAATTCAATTTTGGCAAATTCAGTTTTATTACGTCCATGTTCTTCACAGGAAAAATGCTTTGCCACTCCAAGATACTGAAAGAAACAATAATTTGGCTACTGTCTGAATGAAATAAAACCACACCCAAATATAGCTCAATTTACAGAAGGTCCAAGCACATTCTGTAATAAACTCAAAAGCACAAGAAACACAAACAGGGAAATAATGGCAGGTGAGGAATTGCTGGAATCATGACACTGAAATTAATTAATCTTCAGTTCATGAAGTCCAAGCTCAAAAACATCAAATTGCACATGCATAATTTGCAAATCTCAAGCTTACTAAATTCCTAGCTGAACATTTGTCTGGTGCAAAGTAACATATCCAGATATCTCAGCCAGCAATTACAACTCTACGGCTGCGAGGGGGTAGGAGATGTTGGAGGCTTGAAATCTGGATACTGCAACAAAAATGGAAAATAAAGAGGCATTTTTCAGATCATCAAATGGAAACTCATCTAAGTCTGATTCTCAATATGATCAAAGTGGAACTGATAATGCAAGAAAAAACGTGGCTTCCTACAGGAGTTTACTCCCCAGCCCCTACAAAGCTTTTCTTTTGGTGGGGGCTGGGGATTACCCTGGAGTGTCCATTTGCAAGTGCCAGGGAGGCAGTCAATTGTTAGTTCCCGAGCCCCAATTTTGAAGCCCCTGGAGCCTGGAGGTTTTAGACTGAACCAAAATACCAAAAGCATTTAGAGTACTCGTAAAGAGGATTACATATGGGTATGGTGAAAGTGGTCTTGATAACCCAGAATGTGATTCTTCTTTAACTTCGGTTTTGGGGACAGAATTGATTTCAGGGATAGGTTTTGCAACTGCCTGCACGTTTGGCCCAGTGTTCAACTCTGTGACAGTGGCAGGTCCAGAGCTTGCTTCTGCTGGTGCGGGAAGAGCCTTGCTAGTCACAGGTGATGGCAGAAGAGCTTTTCCAATTTGCTGAATTTACCACTCAAACAGACCAATTAGAGATATATTTATATGAGGAATGAACAATGATTTTATTCTTTTCAAAATTCTAAAAAACAAACATGTGGGAGATAATGAATGTGTAGTATTCTTGCTCAGGAAACTTCCTATCCTGAAAATCAATTGGTATTTTTAATGCATTTACTTCAAAGAACAACAAATACCAAGCCTTTTAAGTCCCATTAGGTGGTCTTGACTATGAATCTGATTCCATTATTCTGCAGGATATTAGTCAATATCTTGGAATCTCAGAATGCTATCAAATCTTTACTCTTTATCACTGACCAAGTTATTTTTTTATCAAACCACCCCCCTCCCAATTGCTACTAATGACTACTAAATCATCTTGTCACTGGAATGTTATTTGGTCTATGTTACAGAGAGTCCAACCACCATCTTAACCAGCCTTCTGAAGAATGCTATGGCTTGATTTCTTATGTAAAGAAAATAAAATATATTAACCAATGTCATGTTAAGATAAAATACCTTTATCTCACCAACAAGCTCTTTGGGGCCAACTTTGGTGTTCAAGAACTCGTCAAATTGTTGTACAGTTTCCTTCCGATCCTGTCATGGAATGTAGTAGAGTGTAAAAATTTCTGTTCAAATAGTAAGGACTTATGCTTTTTAAGGCAAGGGTAACAGGCACAGGCACCTTGACGGATATCTCACACAAATGGTCCTCCTATATCATCAAAAGTGGGGTGCATATTCTACAAGACCCACTGTCTTAAGAAGGAATGCTTGTTTGCACTTATGATTGTCTCTTAATCTTGAACCAATTTAGTGAACCTAAACCATTTGGTTGCACCTCTAAACCCTCTTAATGCCTCAAATCAATTAGAAATCATCTTCTCACTTAGTATCCCTCTTATTTGTCCACAGGCTGGTTAACAAATTCAAAATTTTAGTCAATAGTCATCACTTTGCCAAAAGACCGTACATATCACTGCTATGGTAGTTAAAACTAACTTTTGAGATTATGATGGAGTCCTTTAGAAAGACTCTTCCCACCTAAAGGAGATGAATTAGATAGAAGATTTCCCAAATGTCTCACCAGAAAAATCTATTTTGGAACCCTTAATTGGTGGGTTCTAATATCTACATGAGAGCCATGTGCACAAGATACAAGGTACTTACAAAGATCTACACAATCAGATTCAAGATCTTCCCGAAACACAAGCCATTCTATATGCCTGACTTGAGGTCTGTAATCTGTCCAAAGGGCAGCCACATAATGGAGGACTCCTAACCACAGTTTGGGTATTGTGGACCTGGTTTGAGGAGATGAAATTCTTTCTCCTCGAGTTAGAGAAAAAGGCCTTCACCTAGAGGGTTTTACTGACAAGAAAGTTCAGAAGTTCAGAAAGGTATGGGAGACTGACTTCTGCAAACAGTAGTTTCTTGCTGACAAACTGAGCAAGAGCAACCGAGCCTAGAACTTGGAGTACCGTTTCCACCTGAAAAGACGAGAGCATAATCATCAATGTTGAGTTCTCATAATAAGAATCATATACAAAACATTTAAAGGAAAACACAGTTAAAAAAACTCATCAGCCCAACCTCTGTAAATGCCAATACACCAAATCCAGCAGCTGCAGCAATCCCAAAGGTAACAGGCAATGCATCAAAACCCTCCTGCACATTAATCATCCATCTTAAACTGCATAGAAACCACATCATTGCACCTTTGAACAAAAGGCACAACATGTCAAGCAGCAATGAAAACACACCAACCCACCCTTAACTTCAACTTGGAGCTCAAGCTCAAGCAGTTTGACCTTGATATATATTCATGGACAGATTGAATCATTTGCAGTCTTACTCTCAACAAAAGTGCAAATACAAAGTGTTACTGGATTCAGTCACATGACTAGATAAAACCTGCATGCCCAGTCGGTTATGAGTTGTTTATTTGTTTATTTATTTATTTTTGTTTATTTTGAAAAATTTTAATTTTGCACAATTGTTTTATACTTTAATAAATGGAGAGAAGTTCTTTCTTTCAACTAACCACTCCGTCTGTACTGCAATTAATGTAACAAATATTATGTAAAGCACATAAACTGATCCAGCTACCCTAGGAGGAAGAGAATGATTGAGTGCATTTCATATATGGAAAGAGACAATGCAGCATATTGTATATCCTTCTTTTAAAACAGAGGGAAGTCCCTCAGTTGTCTCTTCTCACCATTGGAAAACTACAAATACTTAAATTACAATTAGTTTAAATGCTTCAAATGAATCATTACTGTTGTGTTTTTTGTGGCTCTTATACTTGGTGGAGTTCATAAACAAAGGAAGAAAAACATATGTGTGAAGTCATTGGTGCTGTGCAGCACGCATTCGTTGACGAATGGGCCTCATTCGTCGACGAATGGAGATACCGAAAGCAGATAAAGTTCAGACATTTAGAAGTTGTTGACAAATATGCCTGATTCGTCGACGAATGGACACTAATCGTCAATGAATGGGCCCTATTCATCGACGAATGGACTCGGGGCTGCAAGGATGATTTCAAATTTTGAATATGAATGTTAGAACGGTTGGGTATTTGGAGGGAAGCCTCCATGGGGTTGTTAAATACGTCATTCTGGGCATATTGTGGAGAGAGAGAAAGGGAAAAGGAGAGAAGAGCATTGAAACTCATTGTATTGTGTATTTTGTGATTCTTCATAGTGAAACCTTACAGATTGCTCCCGTGGATATAGGCTTTGCCGAACCACGTAATTCCTGGTGTCATTGCTCTTATTATAAATTTGTTTATTTGCTATGGTTGTGGAATAATTTTGGATAATCACCATTTATATTGTTGCATTTGGTTTTTTTTATCCTTTACACAATATACATATTCCGCTGTGCATTGTTTAAGGGGCATTTTTCACAACAATTGGTATTAGACCAAAGTTGCAATGGCGCATCTTCTTCTGCAAAATTTGATATTGTCAAATTTGATGGAACCGAAAATTTCGGTTTGTGGCAGAGAAGGATGAAGGATCTCTTGGTGCATCAAGGTATGGCGAAAGTATTATACAAAATTTAATCGGAAAGGATGAATGCAGTGACTTGGAATATATTGGGAGCAACGGACGTATCAACCTTTCGACTTTGTTTGGCCAATGATGTGTTGTATTACGTCATGGATGAGAATTCTTCGGCATTAGTTTGGCGAAAACTAGAATGTTGATATATGTCTAAGGGTTTGTCAAAATCTGCAAGTGTAGAGGAGAAAGATTCAGAATGTAGTGATAAAAATATGCTATGTGTTTCATCGGGTTCGGAGTGCCTCACGGGTGATTCTTGGATCTTAGATACCGGATGCTCTTATCCTAAAAAATGGTTGAACACCTATAGGTCAGTTTATGCTGGCTGTATTTTGATGGAAAATGATATTTCATGCAAAATATTTGTTATTGAAAATGTCAAAATTAGAATGTATGATGGTGTTGTAAGAACCATATGTGATGTAAAGCATGAACCGGGTCTAAGGAGGAATGTTATTTCATTGGATACTTTAGACTGTAATGGATACTGTTACAAGTCTGAAAGTGAAGAAATAAAAGTGTGTGAAGGCGACTCAATAGTGATGAAAGGAGAAAAAGTAGCGAAAAATATCTATGCACTGCAGGATGTTACGGTTGTAGGTGGATCTGCAGCTGTTGAATTTGAATCAGATATCTTGTAGCATATGCAGTTAAAGCATATGGGTGACTATATGTATTCAGATATTTAGGAACCGATTATGATAGCATCAGGGGATAGACATATGTATTTCCTGGGTTTATCACGAAGGGTCTTGGCATGCAGTGGCATATGTAATTAAAGCATATGGGTGAGTATATGTATTCAGATATTTAGGAACTGATGATGATAGCATCAGGGTAGACATATGTATTTCGTGGGTTTATCACGAAGGGTCTTGGTATACTTCATGTAGTGGCTGAAGTGGAGAATCAGACTGGAAGAGAGATTCTCAAATCAAAGATCGGAAATGAGTACGCTAGTTTTATTCAAAGAGTGTTATGAGTAGGGCAGATCATATGCAGGGCTTGTAGAGTACTTCTTGGGGAAGTCAGTGAGTATGACGCGTTTCTCGTGTAATTGATCGCCAAATGTATCGCTAGATGGGAAAGTTGGAGGTGAAGTATGGGCAGGTTTTGCGGTAGACTACTCAGTTGTGAGTAGATGTCCACTGCTGCAATATTCTAATGATGGAAGATCTAGACTTCGTGTTATGTTCGGACAGTACACTTTTCTGGGGTATAAGAAAGGTGAGTTCAAGCAAGGTGATCCTGTGACAAACAAAGGGGTGATCGAGGACATGTCTTTTGTTGATGAAGCCATGGAGCAGCGTATTCAGGTAAAGAAAGAGAAACAAATGCCAGAAAACTGCGGTAGCAGCAATCATGTTATTCAAGTGGAGTTAGGGACTCAGGACAGAAATGTAGGGAGTTCTATCTCAGGTCAACAGTATCACGGTATGAATGGGCGTGTGATGCAGGTGGAGCTACAAACTCAGGGCAGAGATGACATTGGTCATGTTGCAAGGAGTTTCAACTTAGGAGACTAGCAGAATCACGGTGGGCCCATGTACACTATTAGACCACCACTCAGGTATAAATTTGGCACTCTGGTGTTTCATGTATTCATTACTACCAGCAGCAAGGTTTCTACTATTTTTCAAGTTGCAATGCATAGCAAAGGGAAAATAGAAGGATAAGTGTTATGGTAGAAAAAATGGATGTATTGCATATGTACCAGGTGTGAGAGTTGGTGAGACTTCTAGTGTGGAAGAAAGTGATAGGATGCAGTGGAGTGTATATGTTGTGAGTGAATGACATGTTATTGGCTAGAAAGACTTTAACTGAGGCTAATTAGTTGGGAACTTTGTTGAAAGTGTTTACATGAATATGTTGGGTACGACCAAAATGAGTCATGGTTTGCTAATTCGCATGTACAAAACTGCACGGAGATTAGTGTTATCTCAGGGTGGTTTTTTGGACAGGGCTACAGGGAGATTGGAGTTACCTCAGGGTGTCTTTATGGATGAAACCGCAAGGAGACTTTCTTTGTTGTCTCAAGGGGGTTCTGTGGAGAATCAATATAGAAAGTCTACCGTTTGGTACCCAAGAACAGGCTGTGATGTTCAGAATATGTCAAAGGTTCCCCATGATTGTGCAATGCGGTGTTTCGGCAAGGAACAGAGTAGACCGTTAGTTGTAAGTTTTGTTGAAGACTATGCAGGGGACTTTGGTGATATAAGGCTTGCAGCAGCTTCTGTGTTTACTGTTGTGAGATGGTCTTATTCGAAGTCTAAGGTAAAGTCTACAGGTGTTACATCTTCAACTGTATCGGGGTTGATGGTGGAAGTCGAAGCTGCCATCGGCAAGTTCAAGCGACGTTGCTTGGACTTAGTGTTTGTCTCTGTTGTAATATGGATCGGATAAATAGGATGCACAGCGGAATAAATACAACAAGCAAATGAAACACAACCAGAAAATGATAAACAACAAGAACAACAAGATTTACATTATTTGGCAAAGCCTACATCCACGGAAGCAATGACACACGAATTTCACTAAGGAAATGTCAAAGTACATAATACACTTCTCAATGATCTCTCTTATATTTCACAATACCCTCAGACATAGATAAATAGACTTTTCTTTGGAGGTTTCCCCCCAAAAACCAATCAACTTAACGTTCAAATTCAAAATTTGAATTTCTGTCTTGTAGTCTAGGAACGAAATTGTCGACGGTTTTCTGAGATCGCCTGAAACCATCGACGGTTTGAGATATTGAGAACAATTTCTGAGATGTTTGAGATTTTCAGCCAAACTGTCGACGATTTTCTCCCAAAAACCTATAGTATGTTCTTCTTCCTTGTGTAACTTAGTCATTCCAAGAAATGAACCACCATACACAACAATCTCCACTTTGGCGAATTTCTGCCTCTTAGGAGAAACACGAGAAACATACCCTGATACTCCACCTCGACCTTAGACCGTTATGTTGGGTTTGTCTACCTTCTAGCATTTGGAGACATGCACCAAGTCCATGAACTTGCCGATGGTAGCTTCAGCTTCTACCATCAACCTCGATACAATTGTAGATGTAACACTCGAAGACTTCGTCCTAGGCTTCCAATAAGACCTTCCGACAATAGGAAACACAAAAGCTGCTGCAAGTCTTATATCACCAAAGTCCCCTGCATAGTCATCAACAAAACTAACAACTGACGGTCCACTCTGTTGCTTGCTGAAACACTCCATTACACAATCATGGAGGACCTTTGACATATCACAAACATCACAGCCCGTCTTTGAGTACCGAGCGGTAGACATTCCATATTGATTTTCCACAGATTCCCCCTGAGACAGCAAACAAAGTCTCCCCACGGTTCTGTCCACAAAGCTATCCTGAGATAACACCAATTTCCCTATAACTCTGTCCATTCGAATCAGCAAACCAAGACCCATCTTGGCCATACCCAACACATTCATGTCAAAGCCTTTCAATACAGTTCCCAACTAATTAGCCTCAGTTAAAGCATTTCTAGCCAATAACATGTCATTCACATACAACAGATACATCACTTCACACATCAGTCTCCAAGTGCTAGAAAGGAGACAATCCCAACCGAACGTTCAAAGGTCAAGGTGGAGCAATGATATATGATTTTCAGGTTCTCCTAAGGGGCGTAGAATCGCCAAGGTGGAGATTGTTGTGTTTTTTGTGGCTCTAATACTTGATGGAGTTCATAAACAAAGGAAGAAAAACATATGTGTGAAGTCATTGGTGCTGTGCAATAGGCATTCGTCGACCTAGGCGATTATACGCCCCTTAGGACGAATGGAAATACTGAGAGCAGATAAAATTTAGACATTCAGAAGTCGTTGACGAACATGCCTGATTTGTCGACGAATGGGCACTAATCGTCGACGAATGGGCCCTATTCGTCGACGAATGGACTCGGGGCTGCGAGGATGATTTCAAATTTTAAATATGAATGTTAGAACGATTGGGTATTTGGAGGGAAGCCTCCGTGGGGTTGTTAAATATGTCATTCTAGGCATATGGTGGAGAGAGAGGAAGGGAAAAGGAGAGAAGATCATTGAAACTCATTGTTTTGTGTATTTTGTGATCTTCACAGTGAAACCTTACCAATTGCTCCCGTGGATGTAGGCTTTGCCAAATCACGTAATTCCTGGTCTCATTGCTCTTATTGTTACTTTGTTTATCTGCTATGGTTGTGAAATAATTCTAGATTATCACCATTTATATTGTTGCATTTGGTTTTGTTTGATCCTTTACACAATATACATATTCCGCCGTGCATTGTTTAAGGGGCATTTTTCACAAAAATTACTACAATATCCATTCAACAAACCAATATCCACATTATTTGGGATAAAAAAAAAAAAGTGTTACTTCACTGTTTTTTCTATGTAGATCAGATATTTTAAATCATGAAATGTCACCTCACATTTCAATTCTAGCCATCTTCCGCATCCTCATCTGCCTTCTCCTTGTCTCTACAGCCCTTTTAGCTTATATTACTCATTTTGGAGGCATTCAATTGATCATTATTGCACATTATCAATCTATCTCAACCAATCCTTTAAAAGGCGAGCCGTTTTACCCTCCTTGAGGCAAGGAGTAAGCATTTTGGGGCTGTAATTTTTTAAATAATCAATAAATAAAATTAATTTATATATAGTAAAAAAATGAGAAAAAAATTAGAATAATGGAGAAAAAAATAAGAATATTATTTTTAAATATCATATAAGCCAATTTTAGATAATGTTAAAAAATAAGTATGAGCCACATTAGAAAAAGCCAAATTAAAGCATTCTCCACTAATTTCTAAGAATATATAACTAAATGACCAAAGTTCAAAGGTAGATCAAATTGGAAGGGATCCACGACTCGTCAGAAAGAGACGAGAAGCTTGGAGGAATTGTCAGAGAGGGAGAAGGAGCTGGAGGAAAGCTAGGAAGCTTTGTCAAGTCGTTGGAGAGGGATAAGGAGCTGGAGGAAAGCTACGGAAGCTTCGTCGAGTCGTTGGAGAGGGAGAAGGAGCTGGAGGAAAGCTACGGAAGCTTCGTCAAGTCCTCGGAGAGGGAGAATGAGCTGGATGAAAGCTACGGAAGCTTCGTCAACTCGTCGGAGAGGGAGGAGGAGCTGGAGGAATCGTGGGAGAGCTATGGAAGTTTCGTCGCGAGAGGGAGGAAAGAAGCTTCGTTGAGGGGTTTTGACACTCTAGAAATGCGTACGCCTTCCCAAATGAGGCGTGAAATGCGCGTTTTTCTTTCTGAGGCGTACGCCATTTCCCCTGAGGCGTACGCCATTTCCCCTGAGGCGTATGCATTTTAGGCTTTACACCTTTCCTATTATGCCTTATGGCATTTTATGCTGAAAACGCCTCAAGGCGTGCCTCAAGAACACCTTTTAAAACACTGATCTCAACAAACTTGTGATTATCTTGTTGTTTATTGGTGCTACAATAAATGTCTCACAAATGCATTCATTTATTACTGCATTCTTACCATTAATCCTTCTCAACATTCTTATTTTGCCTAAATTTATTTGATGTGTATGCCTCCTACCAGCCCAGCAATCTAAACTTTCTCAACAAGAATTAAGCAGTTTTCATTACAAAATTTTGAGAAATTAAGGTCAAACAAGCACATAATGTATCAAATGAAATACATCTCTTAACCAGGGCATTAAGACACATATTTTTCAGTAAACAAGTATAAAAGTTGAGATACATACACCAAGTGCACTGCTAATTGTATCAGACAAATTTCCTAGATCAAGACTCAAGTTTTTCTTTGGCAGCAACCAGGGAAGACCGCTATTCTGCAACATTTAGATTCAAATCAAAGTTTCAGAGTATAAAATGTATTTAAACTAGGATAACAAAAAAAATGCAACCCAAAAATGAGGAGATAAGAATGGGGGAGACCATCCATCCTCGAGCCCCTTCTGCACCATCTTTTATGGCATAAGCAGCTTTGAATCCATTTGAGGTGACCAACTCCGCAACCAGTTCAGAGTTCCCATCAAATCTGGCTTCCATCATAAATTCAAAAGCATTAGTTTCAAATACTACCTTTTCAAGAAGAATCATGCTGACACTACTTCTATTAACTGTATTCTTGTCAAATCTATTAAGAGGCCCCAGGGGAGGACTGCTGATTCCAATCTAGGATGAAAACCACAATCGCAGGCAAGATGCCAATTTTAGATGGCATTTAATGCACTGTCTCTTTTTTTTGGGTTCTTTCACAAATTAGACTAATCAGAATTAATTGATCTACAAGCCATCAACCACAGGTATTGACAATGGGATATAACCTTGGAAAAACAGAGTTGGATGTAAATAACTGTGGTAGTTAAGGCTTGGTTCGTGGTTATTGTTGTTGTAATTTCTCTTCGAAATCACATGCACAAATTATCATCATTTAACTAAAGGTGTAGTTTTTGACAGGCTGACATGGTGGAGCAGAGTACATCTCATAAATGCCAACTGACTGAGTAATATTGTTGGAAGAGGGAAACAGGAAAATGAAACTTCCACACATTGAGAACTTTGGACATTGGAACCAACTTGCTTTGAAAAACATGTGAGTTTGCGGTAATCCAGCTATATTATGATGTTTTTATCAATGGAGTTCAGTATATTAGGATATAGTACCAAATGGACCAAGTAAGAGAACTTTAGTGAATTCTAATTTCATTCCCCTGCCTAATGCGGGCCCAAAATAAGAGGACATCTACAAAAGCAAGAACCCTTCCCCTACCCTCTTCCCTGCCGCTACACAGGGTTCACTAACACACTCAAACTCAACCACCGTTTTTCATCAAGAAATAGGCAAACATTAAATCCCTATACAAAATTAGCAGTCATATTAGAAGGCTATGTCCCATCATTTGATTGAAAGGCATTTCCCATTCTTATACTTTTTGGTACATAAGCTTCTATGGCAAAAATGGTGTGCATAAGTTGGTTGCCTGTTGCATGGGAAAAACTTAAACAGCAATAAATATATTACGATTTGAAAATGAAAGCAGCATATGCACACCATAGGCAGGTGATATATATATATATATGTGTATGTATGCATCCTCACTGGTAATTTTGATCCCCTTAAAAATCTATACTCCTTTATTTCTCTATGCATGTAACTATTTATTCTCATGAGAGCATGTTTTCAATTCGATAAGTATCTCAAGTCATATCCCTCTGAGTTTGGTGATGCATTCCTCATTTTAACTTTGGTCTGGCAATTCATGCACATGTTACTGGGAGAATACAATCAAAGAACACTGAGCAGCAACTGCCAAAACTGATTGCAATAAAGATATTATTTAAGAGGGAGAGGAAAAAGTTGTAAATAGCATTTTCTTAATAGAAAACCTTGTTTATTAAGTGAATAATATCATCAATTCTGTTCAAAATTTATAACTTTTTCATTTGTGACAATAAATGTTATTCATTCTCACCAAAATAAATAAATAAATAAATTCCATTTATTTTCTTTCTCTTTTCAATGTTCTCACAAAAAAAATCTTTGTAATCCACAAAGAGACTAGATTCTGCGAACAACAGTGTCATGTATTTGGGAATTGGCATATCTAAAACTATGTTCTTAATTCTTACATCCGATGTCACATTTATCATAGTCTTGTGCAGATAATAATTAGGTAATTCCAATGCAGGCTTGGGAAACAATTGCCATTTACTTTTAACACCGTTAGCTTAAATTTTTGAAATAAAAAATCCCTTATTTATCCTTCTTTGCTCTGTAAGATGATCAGCTTGGTATCTGATGATTGATTAGAGAGAACTAAGTACAAGTTTTGGATGAAAAAACCTTACTTGTCCAGAATGAATAATTTGGTTTTCTCTGGCTCCTTGAACCTCAAAGCTAGCTTCTTCAAAAACCCTGGCTTATCTCCACCTTTGTACACGATAGACACAGGTTTCTTCTTCAACCCTCGAATATCAGGGCTTCCCACTTTCCTAATTTCCACTGGCGCTCTTATATCAAGCAACTGAGAATTCGCATCATCACCCAAGTTTGCATAAGCAGTCTTCGCAGACTCAACACCCCATGGCTTAGGGCTCTTCAGAATCTGAGACAAAACCAGCGTAACCGCTAAAACGGCAGCGCCGCCGGCGACAATCGCCGGATTTTCCACTCCAAAGTTAACTACACTGTCAAAAACCCCACTTATATCAAAACTAGAAGGATCACCAAACGTGGAAGTGCCCGCAGACTGCTCTAGGGCTTCATCATAGGTTAAAGCTCTGGCAAGCCCTCCATTAAGAACAGAGGACAAAAGCACCAGACCCCCATGAAAACTTCTTGATACATTATTACCCTCTGATAGATTTGATGGGTGGGCGGCTCCAGAAGTGATAGAATTTGGGAATTTGAGGGGGGAATTTGTGGGGGATGATGATATTTTTCTGGGGTCTGTTCTTCTGTCACAAAGAACAGAAATTGGGGTCAAGCGAGCTGTATTGAGGGCTTCCATGGCATATTTCTCAAAATACAGCTAAAAGGGGTTAAACCACCATGAGAATCGAAGGGGTTTAGCAATTCTTTTTGCCTTCTTTTTCCCAGAATCAGAAAGAAACTAAAAAAAGGTAGTGTTGCAGGTTGAAGAGCAGGTGAAGGGGGAGAAGGAGAATTGATAAGCCTTGGCTTCAAGCAGCTGAGACAGTGCAATTTGGCTGGTGTCGCCGAGTGGAGGAAGGTGGTGACATGTGAAGAGATATGAGAAATCAACCACTAATGGAATGACACGTGGAAAGTGAAGATGAGATGTTGGCGCTTGGTTGTGGAGGGCTTGATCAGCTTCCATGCTCTTATGGTTGCGCATTTTTTTGTGGCTGAGAAATTCCTGAAGAAGCTTATAGAAATTCCGGGGGGAAAGAGACGAAGCCCAGCGCAGTACATGGCGCAGACTGCGCAGTACATTACTCCCTTAGTTTTTTCCCGGTTTAATTTTTTTTATTAAAATATATTAAATAATGGAAAGAATTTCGAGTAAACCACCTGTAAAATCTCGTTATTTGGCGTTGCGAAATTTGCTTGCCGCGCGTCTATACAAGATTAAGGAGTTTTTTCCCCACTTGTCCTTTTTAAAAAAATATATATTTAATAATACCTCTTTCGGAAAAATAATTTTCGAAATAATCCTGACGTAATCTCTTTATTTGGAGTTGCGAGATTTAAGGCATGTGTCATTTTGGGAATTTTTTTTCAAAAAAAATATTATTTAATATATATATTTTAAAAAATGTTAAAATCAGGAAATAAAATCTCCTGCATAATAAATAGAGAAATAAATTCTTTTAATATACATATTTTTTAAAAATGATAAATCGGGAAATAAATCTCCTGTGTAATAAATCGGGAAATAATTCAAAATATAATACATTTTTTTATTGCTTTTGGAATAATAAATTTTTGAAAAAAAAATTCCTATTTAATTATATCTATTTTTTCTATTTAATGTATTTTTAAAATTTTTTTTTTACTTAAAAGTATTGCTTTGTTCACTAGATTTAAATATAGAAAATGTATACAAGATACCCATTTCTCTATTTGGTTCATAACAAAAATAAAATTTCTACATAAGATTCTCGTGAGTTGCATGAAATTAAAATTTTCATATTTTGTAAGTATTGTCATATGTGAGCATAAAGATAAGAGTGTCACATTTTTTAAAATTTTATATTCCTCGAAATATAAAAATTGTCATCATATATGACTTTCTAATCACCAGTTAAATGTAAAACTAAATATCATGAAGACTTTAAAAAAAATTAATGGTCTATTTAGTTATAAAAAAATATTTTTAATATTTATTTTTAATTTAAAAAAATATTTAAAAAATAGCTAATTTTTCATTTTTTAGAAACTTTTTCTAAAATAAATTAACAGTATAAAAAATTTGACACTATTTTCTTGTAGAAATAGTTCTATTTTTATTTTTTTTATTTTTTAAATAATTAAAAATGACGTTCTTTATTTTTTAAAATTCATATAGAAAAGCTAACAAATATTTTTTACTGTTTTTAAAATTTCTAACTCTTATTTTGTTAAAATTCCCTGTTTATCATTTTTTTTAAAAATATATTAAAAGAATTTATTGCATAATAAATTAAAATTTTGAATTTTATTTAAATTACCAATTTTAATTGTACCTGAAATTAATATATATATATATATATGTATATATATTGACACAACAAAAAAAATTACTTTAATATTTACTTCAATACCAGATTTTTTTGTGATAAACTGTTTCTTCATTGTACAAAAATAAATATAAAAAATAAAAATGACAACATACTTTAAATTTTAATTATTGAGATTAATTAGGTAGTTTGACGTCACTTGAGATGTTCCAAAAGACCTATACATACTAAAATTATGTGTAATAAAAAATAAAAAAATTAGGGGATATTTTAATTCAATTAAATTATCAGTTTTTGGAATTTTTTTTTTTTAAAAATTAAAGAACCAAAGCAATGCATACAAGGTAAGAATTATAGATAATTATATGAATATTTTAGAAAATTTTAAAATAGTGTAATATATATATATATATATATATATATATATATATATATATATATAGAGTACATAATAGTTTTATAAATGATTTTGTATTTTAAAATTTGAATAAATCTTCATAACTTTTTATTATTATTTCTTAAAATAATAAATATAAAAAGGGGAGAGATGCAAATGTTTTCTTAAAATAAACATTAAAGTATTTTTTTTGTTGTGTCAATATATATATATATATATATATATATATATTAATTTCAACTACAATTAAAATTGGTAATTTACATAAAGTTCAAATTTCAAATTTATTATGCAATAAATTCTTTTAATATATATATTTTTTAAATAATAAATCGGTAAATAAATTTATCATTTATTATTATTATGATAATAAATCGATTTATTATGTATAAGAATTTATTTCCCGATTTATCATTTTTAAAAAATATATATTAAAAGAGTTTATTTCCCAATTTATTACGCAGAATAATTTATTTCCAGATTTATCATTTTTTTAAAAAATATATTAAATAATATTTTTTTATGGAAATAACATGTGACAAATCTCGCTACTCCAAGTAGCGAGATTACTTCAGAGTTATTCCAGGAAATATGTTCCAAAAAAGGTATTCTTTAATATATTTAAAAAAAAAAGTGATAAAATCGGGAAAAACTCCAAGATTGAGGTTGTCATTTAAATTTCGCTGCTTGGAGTAGCGAGATTTTTTGTGCATTTAATGTTTTTTCCTTTATTATTTATTTGTTATAATAAAGATTAATTAAATTATTTTCTGAATTATTGGAGGGAAGAATCCTTTATTAATTTAAATTTTCACATATAATAAATTACATTTCGTAATTTAGTTAAAAATATTTTTTTATCATAAATTAATATAACAGCCATACACTATAAATATACACTAATTATATTTAATTAAATAGGGAAATCTTCTATTGTTTTATTGAGTAGGAAATATTTAAATATTAATCAATAATTATTATTATTGAAATTGTTAATCAATTAGATAAACTAATTAATTGATAACAGTAACCTTCTGTTTAGGTCCTATTTTGAAAATGAAAAATGGGAAAAAAAAAGTAAAAGAAATATAAGAGAATTTAATTTTCATATCAAGAAAATTGAGGAAAAACAAGTATAGCAAAAGATTCCATGAAAATATAATTTTAGAAATGATCAACTTTTGAGTTTTCTGAATTATTAATCGTATAAAATAAGTTATCATTTTTTACATGAGTTTTCTTTTTTAATACCAAAATTTTCATTGAAATGAATATGCCCTGTGTACTGGAGATCAACGAACTCAATCCGACGAAGAAAAACCTGATTACACAGTAAATGACAATTACTTAGGCTGATTTGATAGTCAAATAGGCACAAGAGAGCCTTTTGAAATGCTCCTTCAACAACCACCTGTGGAGGGAATTTGCTTGCAAGCCATTTTACCATCTTTTTCCACAATTAAATAAAATAAAATAAAAACCCCACCAAGAAATGAACCCCAATCCACACCGATTCGCATTACGGAACAAGTATTTCGAGTTCCCCAAAATAACAAGACAAAAACAGCAGAGCCAATGCAGATACCGATCAGAACATAAATCAAAACCACAAAACAATCCCAACACAAAGAAAAAGCAAAGATCGAAGCTCAAAAGAAATCGGCAGATAAAGAAATGAAATTTTCGGCAAAAAAAATAGAGAGTGGGAAGTGATGCAGAGGCCTCAGGGAGAGATTGGGAAGTGAGATTGAATTGAAGAATGGAGAAGATGTGCTTGTCTATTGCCCTATTTATAGGTGGGCTTTGTTAGTGTTTTGGGAGGGTATCAATCCCAAACCTCTTTGGCAGAGTTCGATCTATGACCATGGTCACAACCTCGACAAGCTGCTCTTTGTTCATCGAATATGCTCAAAAGGTTTCGGCATTCTATCTGAATTCAAGCTCTATTGAATCACTTTAATCTCGTATACTATGGAAATGACTTCCAGTTTTCGAACTGTAGAAGAGATCTTTAAGGGTTACAACGGTAGCCGAGCTGACTTTGTTTGTGCCTTAACCTATGATGTTGATGATTGTTATGACTTCTGTGATCCAGAGGAGGAGAACTTGCATCTGTATATACAACCAAATGAAACTTGGGAAGTTACTCTTCTGGTAGAGGAAGTTCCACTTCCTGAACCTGCACTTGGGATTAATGATGGTCAAGTTAAAGGCAACCCAAGACTTGCAGATAAAAGTTAGGAGGAAGATGAAGATGAACATAGTGAAATCCTTTGTCGAAGCTGCGGTGGAAACTACAATGCTGATAAGTGTTGGATTGGTTGCAACATTTGTGAGAAGTGGTTCCATGTAAAGTGTGTGACGATAACCCCTGCTAAGGCTGAGAGTATTAAGCAATACAAATGCCCACCTTGCATGACTTGTTTCGCAGTTTATTTTTTTTAAGAAAATATATTAAATAATACCTTTTTTTATGTGATTTGTACTCTATGTGTGTATGACATAATATTTTGGCCTTACTAGCATGTTCAAACCCCCCAAAAATATCCCTTTTTCTTGCTTGAATCATTCGCTTAAATGGAAACTTAAATATGGCTTTTAATATTTGATAACATCAAGTATCCATATCCTTTGTATCCATTAGTTAATTAACTTAGAATAATTTTCACTGATTAGTTACTTAACTGTTTGATTTAGGGATGGGGTCAGCAAGTATAGTTCAACCAGGTTTTGAACATTGAGCTGGATCAAATTATAGAGGTGTTTGAGCTTATCAAAGTCCCTTTTTTACACTTGTTACCCACACTATTGAGCATATCCATCCATGCACCTGTTCAAAGAAAATATTCATCAAACACAATTGATACCAATATGTTCACAACGTTATATTCACCAGTTTCGTACACATCCAACCTATCAAATTACTATAAAAATTTCGTCAGAGTCCCTTTTAAAAATTGAGCATATCCATCCACGCACCTATTCAAAGAAAATATTCATCAAACACAATTGATACCAGTATGTTCACAACATTACATTCACCAGTTTCGTACACATTCAACTTATCAAATTACTATAAAAATTTCGGCAGAGTCCCCTTTAAAACTTGAGCATATCTATCTACGCATCTGTTCAAAGAAAACATTCATCAAACACAATTGATACTAGTATGTTTACAACGTTACATTCACCAGTTTCATGTATACACTCGTAGGAAATAATACGAAACGTTCATTCACACCAGTCATAATCAAATTTCATTCACATATTCATTCAATGGGAAATGAATAAATATTTGTAATTATAGATAAATAATACAATGATGCTCTTCAGATTAGAAGAAAAGGAGAGAATATAATATTGTACAAATGAAATAATAGAACGATCATCTATACTTTTAAAATAATGGACGTCCTAATGCTGTACAGAAGAATTAATACAACGATCTATACAAGTAAAAAAATAAACAAATAGATGCTTGCCACTTTACATATGGGTCCTCTATACAAATGAAATAATGAACAAATACATGATGTACAAATGAAATAATGAACAACTACATGATGTACAAATGAAATAATGAACTATTACATGATGTACAAATGAAAGAATGAACAAATACATGTTCTACAAGTGAAATACGACGATCTCCTACCCGGTGCTGCAGGGAGGTCGTCTTCGGAGTCGGGGTGGCTGTCGTCTGCGTCTGCCCTCTCCTGACTGCTCCTTCACGTCTGGCGTCTGGGCTCATCGATGTGCTACATGTACGTCATCTCTGCCCATAGGTACTGTATCATCTATCTCCATGCGAAGTGGACGGGGAGCTAAGTGGTATGAAGTCTCTAGACAAGTCTGAGGTGGCAACGCTGGTGTATGCACCTCCTTCGCATCGAGAGGGTCGTCTAGCAGGTATGACATCGACAGGGTGGTGGTAGAGTCAGATGGGACGTCCGCCTGTCTATTGGACGGGCTTGTAATATCGGCGGCTGTCGATGGGGCAAATGGTGCGGACGGCCCAAATATGCACTCCGCTTGTACAATGGGCGGAGAGAAGGTCGGACTCGACGGACGACTAGAGAAAGCTGCTCGACCTCCTCGTGGTGTCGTGCCCCGGCGTGGTGTAGTGATCCGTCGCCCGTCCTCGTAGACAATGTCCAAACCTGCTCTTACTAAATTGCTCACAGTGGGGTCTGAAGAGAGTAGGTCGACCTGGTGTAGTACATCCGCCTGCAGCATACGAAAAAAGTGGTTACCACATTGACAACCTAACGTAGATGATAAAAGATTAGGTATGCATTAGAGTATTCTTACGAGGCTCATGTAGACCGCCGCGGTCCTATCTACAAAGCGTCATGTGATGGACCTATACCAGGTATAATATGGGTCCTCCGAACCCATCGGACTGTCCGCCTCCACTCCCTGTATGATGTACTCCCGCCAATGCCCCCACATAGTCACGTATATCGCGTGCTCAGTAGCTTAATCTGTGTTCCCCCGACCGCGACCATCAATCTCGTGTAGGTCGTCCCAACGTGCATCGACCCCCGACGTAAAAAAGCGGTCTGGAATGCCCTACCGAAAGCCGAACTAATGCATCACTCGGTCAGGGAGATGTCACTTAATAATATGAAAACATATGAGTGACACTCGGGCTACTTAGAGGTCCCTCCCAACTGCATAAGAAAGAAGAAGGTCAAGGAGATCATACGATTAGTGTCAAATATATGTAATGTCAACGAGAGGTTAGTGTTATATATTTTAACATTGCAAGAGATTTTTGTTTTTGTTTTTGTTTTTTTTGGTAATTTTTTTTAAAGAAAATTTATATAAATCCTTCCTGGTGATTAACCAAAACCACATTCAGTCATTCTATAATTCTATTATGATCATTAAACTCTCTTATAGCTTTTAAATTTTTTAGTATATAGATTTTATTAATTAACAATAATCTTATTATTAATATATATATTTATAACATTTGATTAGGACATTAATTTATGTTAAAAATAGTATCTATAACTAAATTAATTTTTTCATTTATTTAATGTAAATTTAAATTTATAGATGGTTCTTTTTATTTATTCCATAATTTAATTATATTTTATTAATAATTAATAGGTTAATAAATAATATAAGATTATTATATTTAATTAACAATAATCATGTTATTAATGTATATTTACAGCATATTACATGATATAAAATTAAGATTAAAATGAATATTACTAATTTAATTCAACATATTAATTTATTTAATGTTAATTTAAATTAATAAATAGTTCTTGTTCAATCCAGAATTGAATTAAAATAACTAATATGTCATAATATATTGGTACGTATATGTGTACATACTGTTGCATGCATACATGATTCGGAGCATTATCATTACTTTTTTCTTTTACATAGTAGTCTACTTGTTTTTATTATTTTAAATGTATTTAAAAATATAATTACAAATATACATATGATTTAAATATTACCTGTAACGATCCAAAAAAATAATAATAATTAATTAATTAATTAATTAAAAAAATTAATAATAATAATTAATTAATTATTATTAAGAAAATTAATTAAATTAAGAAATTTGAGGATTTTGGATATATATATATATATATCTATGTGTGTGTGTGTGTGTGTGTATTTAAATACATATAAGGATATATATATATATATATATATATATATATATATGAAAGTATATATGTAAGTATATATATATAAGTATATATAAAAGTTTAAAGTGTGGATAAAGGAAAGAAAGAAAAAAAAAAAGGAAAACTTAAAGGCTAAGTTTCTTGCTGGAACAAAGTAGGAAGAGGAAAGAAGAAAAAAAAAAATTCTTCTCACGCGCAGAACAGGAAGGAAAGGGAAAGAAAGAAAAAAAGAAAAATTTTTCTCAGCTCACGTTCTCCACTCCTCTTCTCTTTACGATTTCACGGCGGATTCTCGCCCAATTAAAAATCTAAAAATACCACCGAACTTCATTTTCTGCCACCGACATATCTACCGAAGTGGAATTGTCATAAGAGTAACGTGGACATATCTTCTGGGGTAAGCAAAATTCTTATTCTTGCCTCAATTTTTCTTAAATTTTAAGTCAAATGGACGATCGAACACTACCATGAAAATCTGGGGATGATTCTCTACGAATCTAGCGGAGCGGATATCTCATGGGGTCGTTGTAGGAATAGTCCCAAAACTAGGATAAATGAGTTATTTAGAAATTAATTGTTATTTAATTATTATAAATTAGGAAAGGTTAAAATAATATTTTATTGAGATTAATTTGATTGAATCAGAGTTCGGGTGAGGGCTGCGGATATAATTTTGGGAGCCTTGTAGGCGTGATTCAGGAAATCAAGTAAGGGGGAATAAAATTATATCAGTATTTTTTTTAAGGTAAACAGGTTATTTACGAGCATATGAAATTTATTATTTATTTATATGATTTTCGAAATAGCCTGATTATTGAAAAAATGATGATTTTGGTTTAAGATTTATATTTGGGATAATTGCATATGATATTAAATTTGTGTGACATGGGAGTAATTTTTCCTAATAAATTGAATATGAATTATTGTGGTTTGGGTTTGCATGTGGGGGTGTTTAGAATGATTATGATATGATGAATGAATTATTATGTTTGACTCCTGTGTGGAAATGTATTGATCTTTTGGGATACTGTGTGGGAAATGAATTGATCTGTTGGATTCATATGTGAAAATGTATTGATGCGTCTGTGTAAACTAACTGGTTTGGTTATTCGTATGCATCTCAATATAACGTTAGCATGAGGAGGTTGTTATATTGCCTAGATATAAATCATGATATAACGTTGACAAGTCGAGGAGCTTATTCTGCTGATGTATGACGGGTAGGTCATGGGGATTTGATACTGGTGAATAGTGGTGCCTGTGTGAGTCACGTGTTGCAGAAGCTGGAGTGGTGCCTGTGTGGGCCACATTATATCCTGTGTGGATAATGACGCCTGTGTGAGCCATGTTATGTATCATATGTGGGTCACGTTATATCGTGTGTGGATTATGGCGCCTGTGTGGGCCATGTTATGTACCATGTGTGGGTAGCGGTGCCTGTATGGGCCACGTTATATCCTATGTGGATAATGGCGCCTGTGTGAGCCATGTTATGTACCCTGTGTGGGTAGTGGTTCCTGTGTGGGCCACGTGTAGGTAAGAAGTACGTAGGTGCCTGTGTGGGCCACGTACTGATACGTACGTAGTTGCTCTGTGTGGGCCACGTACTAAGGACATTGGAAGACGAAGTATAAATTGCATGATTCTTGTGTGGATGTGTTGTGCATGTGAATTTAATTAAAACATAATAGTAATGGTATATCATATTGTGAATGTATGTGTGTGCATGCGGCGAGGTAAACATACCACCAGGAGCTTGTTGAGAAAGGCGAGTGCTCTGCTAGGTAGTTTCTTGGTATCAGTGCAAATGGATGCTACTTGTATGGGTGGGTAGACATCTCGATCCTCGGAAACTTTTGCCTTTAAAATAATAAAGATGTGTGTACTGGCGGCGAGGTAATACTTCACCTGAGGGCTTACTGAGTAAGATGAGTGCTCTAGTAGGCAGTTTTTAGTACCAGAGCAGAGGGAAGTTACTTATATGGGCATGTAATCTTCCCTATCCTTAGGGACTTTCGCCTGCATAAAAATTATGTACTTGTGCATATTGGATGAGTGTATGATATTAGATGTCAGGGATGTTATTAATGGTACAATTTTTTTTAGTTGTTATTAATATTATGTGAGAAGCAGTTTATTTTGATATGTAAATATTAAAACTCATTGTCACACACTGTTCTAATTTATTCCACCCTTACTGAGAAGTGTCTCACCCTAGTGGATTAATAATTTTTCAGATTCTTCTGGAGATCGGGTTTGAAGGCCTAGGCTAAGATTATTTTTGGTGGTTTCTTTTTGGGGTATTGTGAGATACTGATATATGTATAGATATATTTGTACGAGATTATGTTTTAAATACTGGTTGTGGATATAAATATCTGGATGTTGTAGTATTTATTTTTGGGTTGCTATATAGAACTCTAGTATTTATTTGAGGTTATTTATTTATGTTCCGTTGCGTGCATGTTAATTATGGTATTAGATGCAGGTGATTGGAACACGTGGCACTCGAGCCCCACTTGGCGTGTTTCGGGGCGTCACATTACCTTTTTTTAAAAATTATAATAAATTATTAACATCTTCAATGAAAAATTATATATTTAAAAACTTAATAATAACTAATATATCATAATACATAGTAAAATAATATATAGCCATTCTTAATTATATTTTGAATAAAAATAATGATACTTTTATAATTAGAAACTTAAAAGCTAATTATTGTAATTTTTAATGTAAATATAATTATTTTATATTATTTAAAATAATATAATATTATTTAGTAATTAACAATAATCTTATTAATTAAATTAGTATTTTTAATTTGTAAATATTAATTTAAATTAATAAATAATTCTTATTCATCATTACATACTTGAATTAAGTTTCATTAATAATTAATATATTTTAATATATAATAAAATAATATATTGCTATTTTTAAATATATTTTGAATAAAAATAATAATACTTTACAATTAGAAACTTAAAAGCAAGTTATTTTAATTTTTAATGAAAATTTAATTATTTTCTATTATTTAAAATAATATAATACTATTTATTAATTAACAATAATCTTATTAATTAAATTAGTATTTTTAATTTTTAATATTAATTTAAATTAATAAATAATTCTTACTATCATTACATAATTGAATTAAGTTTCATTAATAATTAATATATTATAATAAAATAGTATATCATTATCTTCAATCATATAAATTGATTTTTAAAGTTCTATATATTACACGCAACTTTAATTCTAAGCAGTTTCCTATACAGAAATAGCTATATTCATTTTTGAAATATTTTTTTTTAAAAACTATGTAGCAACTTTTGAATACGTTGCATTTTTTTTATATTATTATATATATATACAGATTTTGAAAAATTCCTACAAGAGTGTAATTTCCAAAAAAAAAAGGTTGCAATTTCAGCGACAATAATTAAAATTCATAACTATTCCCTGAAAATTAATGAAAAAGGTTATTCACATTCATAAAAATTAATGAAATTTTAAGCAATTTCAGAACAATTCATATCTATTGTCATTATTCAACAATGAAAAATGCATAACATTATAAACATAATTATAAATAAAAATGTTCATACTTAATAATAATAATTTGAAACTCACTATTGTTTCTTCCATGTTAATATTATTGCACAGACAATATGCATGAAATAAATTACAGGAAATATACATAAAATAAATGGTAGGAAATACACATGAAATATAGAACTGAAATGAAATACACTTGAAATACATGGCAGGAAATACAATATTAAATTCAAGGAAATAAAAAAGAAAATTAGAATAATCCTAACCTCAGTATTGGGAGTTTTCGGAAAATGCTTCCAATCAACAACAAAAAGATTAAAACTTGAATCAAAATAACAGATTCTACCAAAATAAAAAATGTGAGCAGGAAAGGGTTTAAAAAATCACATGCCTCATCTCCCCCTTTTATGCCTTCTCCCCAACGTTCGATGAGCAACGGTTGGAGAGTCCAATGGTCACCTGCTCTGCTCTCCCGTCCAATCATTTGGCAGCTCTGTAAAGTTGAAGTCTCCTCGGCAAAGTGCTAGTCCTCTCTCTGTTGGTTCATCTGCGAGCACAGATAAGGAAGAAATTCAATAGGCAAGCAAAACTCGTTGTATGGTCTAGCGAGTTTTGCCATGCGTCCAAAGACGGATGGATTAACAAATCCAAATTCGAAGCAAATCTGCCTGGAAGAACCAGCGAGATTTGGCATGCGTCCAATGCCGGGTGATTCAGCAATTAATGTTCCTAAGAAAATCTCGCTGGATGAACCAGGGAGATTTGTCACGCATCCACAGTAGCATCCTTCATCCAAAGTAAATCTCGCTACTTGGAGTAGCGAGATTACGTCAGGGTCATTCTCCGAAATATTTCCCAGAATAGAGTATTATTTAATATATATTTAAAAAAAAAAGTTAAAACGGGGAAAAACTCTACTCCCTTCTGGTCCATTTGGCTTTTTAATATTGAAAAGTACATTTTGAAGTGTCCATGTGAACTCTATACTTGGTTCGAAGCTTTAATTCGTAGTGCAGATGATCAAAATTTTCTAACTTTGTGATATATTAGATTGTGTATAAGAAGGTAATTTTAATTTTTAGCAATGACGTTTTGCTGAATCGGAGCACTCGCTGGGGGGGGAGAGGGAGTTGTTTATTAGGGATTACAACAAATCTTATTTGTTAGTAGGGAGATTTGGACTTCTTTGAATATAATATCAGATTTCAAAAACTCATAAAAACTTACCTCAAATTTCTTTTTTTTTTTTTTTGGTTTAGTTACTCTACGGGCTTCATGGAGAAATACAAACTTAACAAGCATCATAACTAGCCAAAGAACTTCTCTCCTCATCTTTATTCTCTTTCTTAATAATCGGCAGGACTGAACAACAAATATAGCAGCAATCACTATGCATGCACATTGAAAAGACCCAAAATTCTATGATTAAAACCACCGAACTCAAGTCACTTTTCTGTATAGACATTGAACTGGCTTTCGAATATCTTTTTGAGGGTAATTTTAAAGACTCGGTGAGAGTACAAGTGAAAAAACAAGTATATTATTTTCTTTATCTTTTGTTCACCTACCATGAGGGATTGATTATTTATATATGAGAATTTGTTAGGACTAGGGTCCAAGCCATTAGATTGTTCGATACTAATTGTTGCCATGGTTGTAGAGTCTATTACCCCTAGATTTTCCTTATAGCATCACATGGTTTTAACAAGTTTGTAGTCATGTCTACAGACTTTCAAGCTTTGTGAATCATGGGGTTGATTGTATGAAATAAAAAGCGCTAATGTTGCGTTTGGGAGCATAAATTTCGGACCTTAGTTTTGGATTTTAGCAGTTTTTGATGAATTTTAATATAATTTTATATTATATTTTATTCAAATCCAATACAACTCCAAATCCAAGACCTATCCAAATACAGGATAATGATTGTCCTTCAAGTGCCGTAGGACGACTTGGGGAGTGCTCAAGAGCTAAGGGTGCACATCAACCTTACGCTAAGCCCCCCCTCCCCACACAAGTGTATTCGGCTACTTTGCTTGCTGATTGACTCAAATATGCTTGTTTGTGGCCATTTATTTGGCTTAGGATTGTGTTTCCCAAAATAAATGCCCCTTTCTCCTTTACATATGAGGTGATGCAACCTTAAAGTAGATAGTAGTTATACATAGGCCAGCTAGAGATTAGGTCAAGATGATCATTTGATGAAATTCCTTATGCACCTCTTTTCTAATTTTAAATCAACTTGAGTGAAGAGGCATTTTAATTCGCCTATTTCTTACATTAATTTTTGATTTTTAGGTGTGTTTCCATAATTCCTCATTTACATTAAGTGTTTGGGCTTATCTACTGTAGGATTAGGATTGTGATTTCCCTAAATCAACTATAGTGTCGACATTTTACTTTGCCCTTTTCTACCCTGTCTTTTTGGATTTCAACGCATGTTGCTTCAACCTCTCAAAAACTCACATGCCTTAATCATTCAATGGGAGCATTATTAAGCATTATCCTTCATGTTAATTGGTGCACGCATGCACATGTTTGTATAGCTCTGTGTGTGTGTGTGTGTGTCTGTGTGCCTCCAATGCTCCCATCCTTCCCTAATTTTCTTCTCCCTTTTTTTTAAAAAATATTTTTAGGTACATTTATTTTTTCCTTTTGTTGTTCTATGTTACAAGTTGCACTGGATTTGGGATTTGTCACTTTTAGTTTGGGGCTCCTTCTTTTAAACCCATTATTTTCCCTTTTAGAGTGCAAGGAGTTGTTTTCCTTTTAGAGCTCGTTGTTTCATCCACCCTTTGCCACTTCTATGGACACAAATTTCATTCTCTCCTTCTAGACCTTCTTATAAGGATGTAGGGTTCTTCTTCTACTTGGGATTATAAATGTCTGATTAAGGAAAACCTTAAGCATTGATCCTAAAAAGGTCCAAGCTAATACAGATCCTTCTAAGATGAGCTTCATTGTTGTGGTAAGGCTATTCCCAACCTTGATGATAAGGCTTGACAAAATCTTCACATTAAGCTCCACTTGTATAAGGATTTCTTTAAATGTGGATTTTGCTAACCTTTTCACCCTTTGCAAGGTCCTCAAATATCATATTATCGCACCAAGCTAATTATTACCCAATTTGTGGCTAACATTAATATATTTTACAATCTGATCCATATAGAGGGGCATGGTCCAACTCTTAGCATGCTTAGGGATTTCTTCCAAGTGAAGGTCCACACTTTTCAGCCAAGGTGGGACAATTTCACATACAAATGTAAACATAAGTTTGTCAGCAGTGATCCTTCCTTTTTTCATCATTTGAAGAATAGGTGTCACGCCCCGAACCCGTCAGGTGGGGTCCGGGGTGTGATGAGACCATTCATCGTCTCTGATACCATTCACGTAGCGGAAAATAATAAACAATTTCAAATAAAATACTAGAGTTCTAATTTATATAACCCCAAAAAGGAGTATAAAAAATTCTCCATATTACATCACCAGAAAAATATCAAGATATAAACTGAACATATATTTGTTCTTATGACCACCCAAACTTTCCAAAAAGAAACTAACCCTGCCCTTGGAGCTTTCTAAGCTCAATCACCTGAAGGACCTGAAAAGATAATAATTTGCTAGGGTGAGACACCTCTCAGTGAGGAAGAATTAAACTATAACATTGTGTGGTAGAAGAGTTTTAATATATATATATATACAAAATAAAGTCATCAATTAATCAACAACAACTGGAAAAGCGCATACAGACTGTAGTCCCACAAACAAAACCAATATTTATATCGACAGTTCCCAAGGATTAGGAAGATTACATGTCCATACATGTACCTTCCCTTTGTTCTGATACCGTTTGTAATTGTACCCTTTGATTCGGGTGTGGCTACAATTGATACCGATTAGGGCACTCATCTTTCACAGTAAGCCCTCTGGTGGACCATAAATATTCACACAATAAAATTCACATACATCACCACACAACCACATAGAGTTACGATACATTTCAATCACATCCACATAGGGTTACAATACATTCCCAACCCCCATCACTCTCAGTATGTGGCCCACATAGAGCAACTACATACTCTCCTGTACGTGGCCCACACAGAGCAATTGCGTACTCCCTTGTACGTGGCCCACATAGGGCTACTGCGTATGTCACAGTATGTGGCCCACCTAGAGCTACTGCATACTGCCCTGTATGTGGCCCACATAGGGCAACTGGGTACTCCCCTGTACATGGCCCACTTAGGGCTACTGCCTATGTCACAGTACGTGGCCCACCTAGAGCTACTGCATACTACCTTGTACGTGGGCCACATAGGGCAACTGCAAACTCCCCTGTACGTGGCCCACTTAGGGCTACTGTGTATGTCACAGTATGTGGCCCACCTAGAGCTACTGCGTACTACCCTATACGTGGCCCACATAGGGCTACTATGTATGTATTAGTACATGACCCACATAAAGCAGTTGCGTACTTCTCAGTACGTGGCCCATATAGGGCAGTTGCGTACTTCACTATACGTTTATGTTCACAACAGACAGTATTCTTAAACAAGCAGTATCCACAAACAAACAATATTCACAAACAAACAATTTCCATAAGCAGACTGTATTCATAACCAAACAGTATTCACAACCAAATAGTATTCACAATCAAATAGTATTACAACCAGTTAATTATTGAAGGTTATTCTTGTCATGCCCCGAACCAGAAGATGGGTCCCATGTGTGAATATAGTAACCTAATCTGTCTTTGTATCAATTAAAACATACATGATTCAATACCAAATGAGGGTCTGACCCCATGGGATACACGGATGCCCTTACAATCATAAACATACACATCCATACTCATCAGATACACAGCGAAATACGATCTTTCTATACATATACAGTACCATACCAGAGTCTATACAAAACTAGGATATACATTCCCATAATCACAAAACATATCTCGGGTGTCTACAAAAACCATCACGATGACCCGGTTACAAAAACTCGTACCTAAATAGGCACTAACAACAGCTAACGACACCCTCGCTTTCGATTGCTAGGATGCTAATTACGGCTGCCTGAAGGACCTGAAAAAAATATTTTTATGTACATTCAAGGCGAGACACCTCTCAGTAAGGAAGAAAGCAGGTTATATCAGTGTGTGGCATACCAGTGTTATTTTACGTAAAACATAACACTATACAATACGATACAGTTCCATACAGTTCTAGTATTTTCACAAATCCATTCCAGTACATACGATTCCCAAACATACGGTCAGTGTCGTCACACTAATACGCAACTACGCTATGAAACCTGAAGTTTCACAGCGATTACATTGCCAATACGATGTAGCTCACACTAGTACGCAACTACTCCATGAACCTGAAGTTTCACAGTGATTACATTGCCAATACGCAACTATTCCATGAAACCCGAAACTTTACAGTGATTACATTGCCAATACAGTGTAGCTCACACCCCTCGGTGACTAACCGGGATACGTAGTGATATTTCACACCCTCGGATATAGAGCCGGACACTCTCAACCATCATTTTCACACTGTTACATGGCGTAGCGTATGGTAATTAGTCGCCATATAGCTGTTTCGGCGTACGATAATTAGCTGCCACTAGCCGATTTCACAAAACCTGAAATCATTTTGGAGCTCACACTCCTATACATATCAGCGTACGATAATTAGCCGCCACTAGCTGTTTTACAAAATACTTGGAACAATTACATACAACCATACATTCCACACTTATTTGGTTTACGACAAATCATATCGTTTTCCAATTCAAGTATGCAGTTTATACAAATATGGATAATAGTCATCTCAATAATACAGTTTAAACAAAATAAATAGTTTTCCAAACAAAGCAGAGATAATACTCGAAATCCCCAAATTTTCTCGAAAGCTATAACCCAAAAATCTCGTATTTTACCCGATAGATTTCCCCAAATAAGATACCAAAACATACATACGATCGTAGCCTACAAGCTTACCGATCCTGATTTTGAAAGGTAACTTGTAAGAACCTGAGCCGTGATATATGGGTTTAAATAAATAAGAGAGGGGCAAATTGGGAATTTTCCAAGATTCGTCGATGAAGTCCGTGTGAGTCTCGTCGACGAAGTTTAGAGGCTCGTCGATGAGGAGAAGCTGAGGGATTTCGAGAAATCGGAGATATCAGGATTCGTCGACGAGCTGTCTATATGACCTCGTCGACAAGGACACCATTTTTTTGACGAGGACACCCGAGTCAAAGGGCTATAAATATCATTTCTCTTTACTTCCAAGCTAAGAAAACTAAAAATCTTCTCTCTCTCTCTCTAGAACTCTCCCTACACTTCCTCTCTCTAGATTTCTTCGCCGTTCGTCGCGATAATCATTAATTTGAAGTTACCACGAGGATCATGAAAGGATTCTCTACAAAACCTATGGATCAGAATCCTGTTTCGGAGATTTTTGGGTTTCGGCTTTAAATCGAGGTAAGACTTGGTTTTCTTTTCTTATCGGCTAGTTTGGTAGAGGATAGAGTTGTGAGTCTCTTCTGTACTGTGATTTGTAGGTTTTGGAACTCGGTTTGCTATTTAGGAGCCTTAGAGTTCGGGATTTGTTAATCGGGGGAAAGGTAAGGGGAATTGTGTTTATAATGGTCATTTTTGAAATCGGACTCGGTGGAACTGTGGTTCACGGTCCTGTGTATGTTTTGGTTACTCATTTGGGGGGATCTAATGGAGAAAACTATATGTTTTTTCATAATTACAGTTTTGGGAAAAAGGGAGCGACGGGCTGCATTCCTGGTTTTGTTGAAAACTAAATGTATATGTTGATTTATACTGTGTTATAGGGATTGCCATGCCTTGACTTGTTTAAACTGCATGTGTTTGAAAAACCATGATTTTAGATTACCAAATGGGTGTGGTTTGTTTGGTTATATGAGCATGCATGTGTGTGTGATTGGTTTAAATGCTAGTAGGAACGTGGTTCCGAATTGTTCCAAGTACTAAAAGTGTCCGGCTCTATATCCGAGGGTGTATGAAATCACTGGCCATAGGTTAGCAGAGTGTCTGGCTTTATATCCGAGGGCGTGAGCCTATTCCGATAGATCAGGACGAAGGGTGTGGATCCACTAGTTTAGCGCCGGTATGATGCCATGGGAGTTGGGGATTAGCCATGTGCCGGTGGCACCGTGTTTCTCGGGTTGACTACGGGCCAACGCTGTATGTCATGGGCCGGCTTTGGGCCTATGGGTGTGACGACACTAGGATTGCTGATTATGTGTGTGCGTGCGTGTATGCACTGTTTTGAAATTAGTACTAGAATTGCATTTAACTGCGTGTATGTTGCATCATGATAACACTCAAGTGCCACACACTGATATAACCTGTATTCTTCCTTACTGAGAGGTGTCTCACCCCTGCTGTACATACATATTTTTCAGGTCCTTCGAGTAACTGGAACTAGCATCCTTGTGTCGGGAGCGTAGTGGCCGGTGTACTGCGAGTAGCACTTGGGTAAGTGTTAGGACTTGTGTTTGTGCGGGTTGCCATTTTGAGATATGTTGGGCACCCATTTGTACGTTATTTGACGGAACCTTGATTCTGTCCTGGTATAGACTCTGGTATAGTACTATATGTATATAGCATGACCTTTTTCGGCTGTATGTATTTTGTTATGTATGGATGTGTATAGGGTGCTTGGGAACCCCACGGGGTCGGACCCTCATCTATTGTCCTGTATCTTTGGATGTTTTGTATGATACAGGGACTGGTTGGTTTACATTTTCACCCCTGTGTCCCATTTTCAGGTTCGGGGCGTGACATAACTGATATAAACTGAATCCTCTTACCTTAACCCGAATTTCAACTACGAACTCTACGGTCCCCAAATGTAACGCCCGAAAAATAATGGTATTTAAAGAATAAAGAGAGAGAAAAATGGAAACAGAAACAGAAGGAGGCAGTAGGCTTCATCGACGAAATTATTAAAGGACTCGTCGATGAGGTGACGTGTCTTGTTGACGAATCCGGCTCTATAAATAGTGAAAACCCAAATTTTTGATGAAATTTCAGCGCAGGAAACCCTCTATTTCGCTCTCTACGTCCCTCCCTCCTTCTCTCTTCAATTCCAGCCCCGTTTCACACCGAATCGACAATCTGAAGCCACCACGACGCTCCTGGCGAAGTTCTCTGCAAGTTTGCTGGAGCTGATCGTTGGTGGAGTTGGTTTGGATTTTGTCCCAATCTCAGGGTAAGACATTTTATTCAGCATTTGTCTTTTCTTCAGTTATAAGAAATACAATACACGAAAAAATACTGATGTTTTGTTGTGGGTGATTTGATTTTCAGGGTGTTGAGTGGAAAACCCTGCGGGTATAGGGCTAGAGTATAGTAGGGACTTTTCAGAGATAAGGTAAGAGAAATATGCTATGTTAGGAATTGTTATAATGTTAACAGAGATTTTATACATATGTATAGCTTTTTACCCAATTTTACAGAATATGAGTTTTAAATGCTTGTGTGGCCTGAGTAGATAATTATTTGATGATGAACTTATACAGTTTCTACATTATATCATTCTATACAGAATACACAGATATAGATAGTATATTATAGTTTTATTCAAATCAATATGTTATAGTTTTATACAAATTAGTATATTACAGATTTTCACCCAGAACAGTATATTGTAGTTTTACTCAGATCAGTATATTATAGCTTTATACAGAACAGTATATACAGTATTTATAGTTTTCCATGTTTCCTATTACCATAGCATATAGAGTATACCGATAGAGTATATAGACAGATATACAGAGATAGCATCATGATGCTACTAATACAAAATATACAGATTACAGAGTTTACAATACAGAAAGATAGCGTTATGGTAATTTTGGAAACATGATGAAAACAGTAAAAGAGTATATATGTATATATTTAGTATCAAATCCCTGAGGAAGATTACAGACATATATAGTATAGATAAAGAATACAGAGCACGGTACCGTTGCTAGATACAAATAAAGTGCAATCACATATCTTAGATAGTGTGTGGGTATCGTCGACCGTGCTCGGAGAGTATGCAGTTTCCTAGTTCGTTAGGTGGAGGGGGCTGATTTGACGAGGTCGCAGTCAGTCCCGCGTCTAGGAGAGTAAGTAGTTTGGCCGGGCTGAGGTAGTGTAGAGTATATTGACTTATCTGGAGGGCCGACCAGATTAAGTCCCGCCTATAGGTTGCACAACCTTGTCATGAGGGGTCAAATCATGACATATAGAGTTCTAGGGATAAAGCACAATTATGTATATGTATACAATTTTACTATATCTGATGAGTATAGTATGATATTAGCAGTATGAAAAGTAGAAAATACAGATGATACAATTATATTTTAAATTGTGAAAAGAAAGATATGCTTTACAGATTTACTATTGTATTATACTTCAGTTGTTACTTAAACAGTATTCCTAACTTAGTTTCCACACACTAGTAATAGCATATTTCCACTTACTGAGCGTCGACTCACCTTATGAATTTAACATTTTGTAGGTGAGCCAGCTAGGCGAGCAGATCAGGCTCGCAGATAGAGAGTATATTCGTTACCCTGGTTTAGAGGGTAAGTTTGTGTAGGGTTTTGTATTTTGGGACAGATATTTTGGAGAGAGATGTATTATATAGTTATGGTTTAGAAATACAAATTCCTAGTATTGTATGATGTCTATGGATGCGTGGACTACGTTTCCGCTACAGAGGTATGATTTTATATTCAGATTTACCCCGGTGCCTTCCGAGGCTTAAGTTCCATAGCAGGGGGTATTAGAACAGTTTATATATATATATATATAAATGATGCAAAATTTGAGGTTGTTACCGTTTGGTATCAAAGCTTAGGATGCTAGGTTCTATAGACTTTAGAGTGTAGCAAGAAATAATACTAGAATATAGGAAAATATGTGAGGTTTGTTCTGTGATCTGGATATAGTATTTCGTGGTGGTTTCTGTGTTTTTCTTGGGGTGACGACTTTAGAAAAGTCATAGTAAACTATCAACGAATAATGTGTTTAGGTTATGGGATGTGATTTGGGGTTAGGATACGGAGAGATGGTTAATAGAGAATTTGGAGTTTTAGTTGAATAAGTTTGGTGTGTAGGGAAATAGAATTCTAAAACGGTGTTATATGTGTTTGCAGGATGGACCTAGGAGGCAATAGCACTCACGCTAGTGGGGATGATGGTGCTGGTCCTTTTAGCGCAGCAGGTGGAGATTTAGATGCTGTGCTACGTAGTGTGGCTCAGCAAGTTATGGCTGAGATTGCACGGACCTCTAGAGAGCAGGAAGGTCCACCTTTAGCTCAGGGATGTACCATAGAGAAAATTATGAAGATGAATCCGCTAGCATTTTCTGGAGCAACTGACCCTGCAGTTGGAGAGAACTGGGTGCAGGAGGTAGAGAAGATTCTGACAGTACTCCATTGCACCAACAAGCAAAGAGTTTTATATGCTCTATATAAGGCTGGCGGGGAAGGCCGAGAGATGGTGGTCAGCCACCTGACTGTTGGAGGAGCAGAGGGCTATACCAGTGTCGATGACCTGGGCTCGATTCAGGGACGTGTTCTTTGATAGATATTACCCCTTAGTCAGAGAGGCTCGTGTACAAGAGTTTCTGAGCCTGTCCCAGGGATCATTGACTGTCTAGCAGTATGCGACGAGATTTATCAAACTCTCGCGTTTCTGCCCATATATTGTCCCTGATGAAGTGAAGAAAGCCAGAATGTTCGAGAGGAACCTGAGGTGAGACATTTATAGGCAGGTGGCAGTATTGAGGATCCAGGATTTTGCAGAGTTGGTTGATAGGGCCACTATAACGGAGGAGAGTCTATCTAGAGAGACAAAGACACATAGTTAGAGGAAGAGGACTGCGCCCTCGAGTTTTCAAGCGGGTCCCAGCCGAGGCCCTTGGAGAGGAGGTACATCTGGTGGAGGCCAGAGTTAGATGGTAGAGTACAGGGGACTTCAAGGTGGACAACTTCCTGCCATTTGACCTAGATGCGGACGGAGACATCCTAGTGAGTGCCAACTGGGGAGAATGTTTGTTATTGCTATGGGAGGCCATGTCATATGGCTTGATCGTGTCAGATGCTGTTGAATTATGCACAGGCTCCTAAGCCGTTTCAAGGTGGATATCGGGCGCCTCGCAAAGGTCAGCAGAGAAATACTACACCAGCGAGAGTCTATGCGTTGACGCCGGGAGACGCTGAGACGGCTGGAGAAGTGGTCACAAGTATCATTATTGCTTTACCATATAAAATTGTTGTTTTCTTTGATACAGGTGCCACCCATTCCTTTTATATCAGCGGGATATGTGAAAATAGCTGGAATAGAGACACAACCATTAGATATAGAACTGTCTGTGGGTACGCCGATGGGGTCTGTGGTGAGATGCAGGAGGATACTTCGGAATTTTTCAGTAATTATTCAGGAGAGGGTATTATCAGTTGATCTGGTGGTTCTAGATATACAGGGGTTTGATGTAATATTGGGTATGGACTGGCTAGCTACTCATCATGCCAGTATAAATTGCCATAAGAAAGAAGTTATTTTTAGACCCCTGGGCAAGCAGGAATATAAATTCGTAGGATTATGTGTACGTGCTTCACCATAGCTAGTGTCAGCTATTTAGTGAGGAGGCTGTTGCAGGATGGTTGCCAGGGGTATGTTGCATACCTTAAAGAATTGCCAAAAGAAGAATTGAGACAAGCTGACATACCAGTAGTGAAAGAGTTTCCAGATGTATTTCCAGAAGAATTACCTGGTTTGCCACCTAATTAATAGATTGATTTCATTATACACCTATTGTTGGGATCTGCACCAGTATCTAAAGCACCGTACATGGCTCTAGTCGATTTGAAAGAATTGAAAGATCAACTACAGGAATTGTTGGATAAGGGTTTTATTAGGCCCAGCGTGTCACCCTGGGGTGCGCTAGTTCTGTACGTGAAAAAGAAGGATGCGACCATGAGACTGTGTATCGATTATAGGGAGATCAATAAACTGATGATCAAGAATAAATATCCTCTCCCTAGGATCGATGATTTATTTGATCAGCTTTAGGGGACCCAGGTGTACTCTAAAATTGACCTGCGGTCGGGTTACCATCAGGTGAAAGTTAGAGCAGAGGACATTTCGAAGACCGCATTTTGTACCAGGTATGGGTATTATGAGTTTTTAGTGATGCCATTTGGGTTGACTAATGTACCAACAGTATTTATGGATCTAATGAATCGGGTGTTCCATCAGTATTTGGACCAGTTTGTGGTTGTGTTCATTGATGATATACTGGTCTATTTGAGGAGTTTTGAGGAGCACGAGCATCATTTGAGGTTGGTATTGCAGATATTGAGAGAAAGAAAATTTTATGCAAAATTCAAGAAGTGTGAGTTTTGGTTAAAACATGTTACTTTTCTCGGCCATGTGATCTCTAAAGCAGGTGTATCAGTTGATCCAAGTAAAATAGAGGCAGTGGTGAGTTAGGAAAGGCCGGGAAATGTTTAGGAAGTCAAGAGTTTTCTGGGATTAGTAGGTTATTACCGGCGCTTTGTAGATGGTTTCTCCAGGCTATCAGGTCCATTAACACGACTTACGAGGAAAAATGTAAAGTTTCACTAGACTGACGACTGTGAGTAGAGTTTTTAGGAGTTAAAGTTGGGGTTAGTTTCAGCTCCAGTACTGGCTATTCCTTTAGGGGAGCATGGGTTCGTAATATACAGTGATGCCTCTTTGAAGGGTCTTGGATGCGTGTCGATGCAGCACGACAGGGTTATTGCACATGCGTCCAAGCAGCTTAAAGAATATGAGAAGAATTATCCTATCCATGATTTAGAGCTTGCTGCGGTGGTGTATGCTCGTAAGATTTGGAGGCATTACCTATATGGTGGAAAGTGTGAGATTTTCACGGATCACAAGAGCCTGAAATATTTTTTCACCTAGAAAGAGTTGAATATGAGGCAAAGAAGGTGGCTAGAGCTTATTAAAGACTATGATTGCACGATTAGTTACCACCCAGGAAAAGCAAATGTAGTAGCAGATGCTCTGACCAGGAAATCAGGGGGACCCGTACTGACAATTATGGAGATACAATACTCAATTTTGATGGATTTGGAGAGGCTCAACATAGAATTGGTAGAGAAGAGTCCTCAGGCAGTTATTGTCATTTTAGTGGTTTAGCCTACGCTATACGAGAGGATTAAAGCAACTTAGGGTGATGATGCGGAGTTGGTGGGGTGATGACTAGAATTCGGGATGGTTAGGGAGAGGAGTTCAGCATATCATATGACTGAGCCCTGCGATTTCGTGTTAGGCTCTGTGTTCTTGTAGATACTGAGATCAGGAGAACTGTATTGGAGGAGGCTCACAAATCCCCATACACCATTCATCTAGGTAGCACTAAAATGTATCGGGATCTGTGAGAGTATTTTTGGTGGAGTGGGATGAAGAGAGAGATAGCCAAATTTGTATAGCAGTGCTTGATTTGCCAGTAGGTTAAAGCTGAGCACCAGAGACTAGTAGGACAGTTGCAGCCGTTGTTTATTTCAGAATGGAAGTGGGACCACATGTCTATGGATTTCGTTACGGGGTTACCACCAGTGCGGAGGGATTGAATATAATTTGGGTAATTGTTGATCGTTTGACAAAGACTGCCCATTTTATCCCTATTAAAGTCAACTATTCCATGGACAAACTGGCAGAGATATATGTTCAGGTGATAGTTCACGTCCATGGTGTACCAGTATCCATAGTTTCAGACCGGGATTCTCGGTTTACTTCACGATTTTGGAAAAGTTTTCAAGAGGCTATGGGTACACAGTTAGCATTTAGCACTGCTTTCCATCCTCAAAGATGGTCAAACTGAGAGGACAATTCAGACACTAGAGGATATGCTTCGTGCTTGTGTTCTTGATTTTGGAGGCAGTTGGATTATGTTTATGCCGTTAGTCGAGTTTGCCTACAATAACAACTACCAGGAGATGTTATTCTCCTCTCTTCTAGGACGAGGTAGGCGAAAGATGAGTTTTGGGTCCAGAGATAGTACAACAAGCTTGTGACAAGGTCTGACTAATTAAAGAAAGAATCAGTACAGCACAGAGTAGATAGAAAAGTTATGCAGACACTTCCCGCTGGGAGTTAGAGTTTGAAGTAGGAGATTGGGTATTCTTGAAAGTAGCTCCTTTGAGAGGGGTTATGAGGTTTGGAAAGAAGGGCAAGTTGAGCCCTAGGTATATTGGCCCTTTTGAGATACTAGAGAGAATAGGGTCAGTTGTCTACAGGCTAACTTTACCGCCAGTATTATCCAGAATACACGACGTGTTTCATGTTGCTACGTTGAGGAAATACGTTCCAGACCCATCCCACATCATTAACTATATAAAGATAGAGCTTAAGGATTCATTAGCTTATGAAGAAGCACCAGTACAGATATTAGACAGTAAGACACAAGAATTACGCACAAAAGAAATTCAGTTAGTGAAAGTTTTGTGGAAGAATCACGCTATAGAGGAAGCTTCTTGGGAACTCGAGGAGCAGATCAGATAGAGATACTTGCAGTTGTTTCAAGAGGTATAGAGGTAATCAGGTAAAGTATAATAGTTAGATAAGTTTCTTTTGCAGGTACATGTATTGATTTTAGTTAGTAGATAGTTTTTAGTTTCTATATGTGTAATCTCCCAGAACATAAATGTAACCACGGTATTCCTCCGCCACAAGGGAGGGCAGGTAATAAAATAAGTAGACCCTTTCCTTTACGAGATGATGGAGTGTATAGAAGGAGATATAGATAGCAAATTTTGAGGACGAAATTTTATAAGGAGGGGAGAATGTAACGACCTGAAAAATAATGGTATTTAAATAATAAAGAGAGAGGGAAATGAAAACAGAAATAGAAGGAAACAGTAGGCTTCGTCGACGAACGTGAGCGTTCGTCGACGCCATTCTATTTTGAAGATAATGCCCGAAAGATTTTTTCACAGGGTCTCGTCGATGAATACAGGAAGTTCGTTAACGAGCACATAAGGGGACCTCGTCAATGAGAAGATACCAATAAGGGTTTTAGGATAGTATGAAATTCGTCGACGAGGGAGAAAGTTTGTCGATGAAATTATTAAAGGACTTGTTGACAAGGTGACGTGTCTCGTCGACGAATCCGGCTTTATAAATAGTAAAAACTCGGATTTTTGATGAAATTTCAACGCAGGAAACCCTCTATTTCTCTCTCTACGTCCCTCCTTTATTCTCTCTTTGATTCCGGCCCCGTTTCACGCCGGATCGACAATATGAAGCCACCACGATGCTCCTGGAGAAGTTCTCTACAAGTCTGCTGGAGCTGATCGTTGGTGGAGTTGGTTTGGATTCGTCCCAATCTCAAGGTAAGGCATTTTATTCAGTATTTGTCTTTCCCTCAGTTATAAGAAATACAATACACAAAGAAATACTGATGTTTTGTTTTGGGGGATTTGATTTTTAGGGTGTTGAGTGGAGAACCCTACGGGTATAGGGTTAGAGTACAGTAGGGACTTTTCAGAGATAAGGTAAGGGAAATATGATGTTCTATGAATTGTTGTAATGTTAATAGAGATTTTACATATATGTACATACCAAATTTTTACCCAGTTTTACAGAATATGAGTTTTAAATGATTGTGTGGCCTGAGTAGATAATTATTTGATGAAGAACTTATACAGTTTCTACAGTATATCATACTATACAGAATACACAGATATAAACAGTATATTACAGTTTTATTCAGATCAGTATGTTATAGTTTTATACAAATCAGTATATTACAGATTTTCACCCAAAACAGTATATTGCAGTTTTACTCAGATCAGTATATTATAGCTTTATACAGAACAGTATATACAGTATTTATAGTTTGCCATGTTTCCTATTACCATAACATATAAAGTATACAGATAGAGTATATAGACAGAGTATATAGATAGATATACAGAGATAACATCAAGATGCTACTGATACAGAATACAGAGATTACAGAGTTTACAGTACAGAAAGATAGCATTATGGTAATTTTGGAAAATGATGAAAACAGTAACAGAGTATATATGTATATATATAGTATTAGATCCCTGAGGAAGATTACAGACAGATACATTATAGATAAAGAATACAGAGCACGGTACCGTTTCTAGATACAGATAGAGTGCAACCACATATCTTAGATAGTGTGTGGGTACCGTCGACTGTACTTGGAGAGTATGCAGCTCCCCAGTTCACTGGGTGGAGGGGGCTGGTTTGACGAGGTAGCAGCTAGTCCCGCACCTAGGAGAGTATGCAATTTGGCCGGGCTGAGGTAGTGTAGAGTATATTAACTTATTTGGAGGGCCGACTAGATTAAGTCCCACCTACAGGCTGCACAACCCTGTCGTGAGGGGTTAAATCATGACATACAGAGTTCTAGGGATAAAGCACAATTATGTATATGTATACATTTTTACTGTATCTGATGAGAATAGTATGATATTAGCAGTATGAAAAGTAGAAAATACAGATGATACAGTTATATTTTAAATTGTGAAAAGAAAGATATGCTTTACAGATTTACTATTGTATTATAGTTCAATTGTTATTTAAACACTATTCCTAACTTTATTGTCACATACTAGTAATAGCATATTTCCACTTATTGAGCATTCACTCACCCCATGAATTTAACATTTTTCAAGTGAGCTAACTGGGCGAGCAAATTAGGCTCGTGGATAGAGAGTATATTTGTTACCTTAGTTTAGAGGGTAAGTTTGTGTAAGGTTTTTTATTTTGGGACAGATATTTTGGAGCGAGATGTATTATATAGTTATGGTTTAGAAATATAGATTCCTGGTATTGTATGATGTATATGGATGTGTGGATTACATTTCCGCTGCATAGGTATGGTTTTATATTTAGATTTACCCCGATGCCTTCCGAGGCTTAAGTTCCATAGCAGGGGGTATCAGAACAGTTAATATATATATATATATATATATATAATTGATGCAAATTTTGAGGTCGTTACACCAAAACTATGAATCGAGACTCCAAAACCTACAAATCACAGTACGATACATGCTTACAATCCTTACTACTATACATATTCTGAAACAGAAACAAAAATCGAGCCTTACCTCGATTTTGGCCCGAAACTTAAAACCTCTTGAAATGAGATTCCGATCCGCTAGAAACGTAGAGAATCCTTCCTTGATCCTCGCAGTAACGTCCGATTTACAAATCTGGCAACGAACAACGAAGAAATCAAGAGAGAGAGAGAGAGAGAGAAAGAGCTTCGAGTTCTAGAGAAAGAGAGTGAAGATAATAAGCTAACTTAACTTGGAAGCAACCCTTTTGGATATTTATAGCCCTTTGACTTGGGTGGATTCATCAACGAATTGACGTCCTCGTCGATGAGTCCGCCATCACCTTCGTCGACGAGATGGTGGCCTCGTCGACGAGCAAGATATTTCCAATTTTTCTGAACTTCTCGGCATTCCCTCGTCGACGTGCCTCTGAATTTTGTTGACGAGGAGGCACTATCCTTCATCGACGAATGATGGCCTCGTTGACGAAGTCTGCACAATTACCCTTTTACCCATCTCTTAATCAATTTAATCCATTTATCACGAATTAGGTTCTTACAACCTCCTGTCCTTACAAAAATTTCGTCCTCAAAATTTGCAATCTCTCATTACGAACACATTCATACTATCAAATAAATACACACTCTAAGAGGAATCGGTGGCCATTTATACGCAGCCCCGTTACAATACATACATACTCTAGAGAAAATGGTGGCCATTTATACGCAACCCCGTTACGATACATACATACTTTAAAGAAAATGATGGCCATTTATACGCAGCCCCATTACGATACATACATACTCTAGAGAAAACGGCGGCCATTTATACGCAGCCCCATTACAATACATACATACTCTAAAGAAAATGGCGGCCATTTATACGTAGCCCCGTTGCAATACATACATACCTACATACATTCCCTCTCTTATGGCGAAGGAATACCATGGTTTCATACATACACGGTCTCGGGAGCTCAAAATACTGCAAGACTCTCCCAGAGACTAACCACACAAGATTAATACGATAACAAAGAATTACATTCATACATACATACCCATACCAACCCTACTATCACTACTACTCAGAACAACTGCGGATACTTTCGGCGTATATCCGTTTCTAATTCCCAAGAAGCTTCCTCAACCACGTGATTCCGCCACAATACCTTTACTAACGGTATTTCCTTGGTACGCAACTTCTGAACCTTTCAGTACAGAATCTGAACTGGTACTTCCTCATACACCAAAGCATCCCCAAGTTCCAAAGTTTCGTAACTAATAACATGTGACGGATCCGACACGTACCTCTTCAACATGGATACGTGAAATACGTCGTGGATCCTCGAGAGCGTAGGGGGAAGTGCAATCTGATAGGCTACAAGACCCACTCGTTCGAGAATATCAAACGGTCCGATATATCTCTGGCTCAACTTGCCCTTCTTCCCAAATCTCATCACTCTCTTCATTAGAGCGATTCTAAGGAATACCTTACCCCCTCCTCAAACTCCAATTCATGGCAGCAAACATCCGTGTAACTCTTTTGCTGATTCTGAGCCGATCTAATCCTCTCCTGAATCAAACATACCTTCTCAGACGTCTACTGCACAAGTTCAGGTCCTAAAACTTGACATTCACCAACCTTATCACAATACAAAGGAGATCGACACCTCCGACCATACAAAGCCTCAAATGGTGCCATCCCTATATTAGCCTGGAAGCTATTGTTATAGGCAAACTCCACTAGTGGCAGAAACTAGATCCAACTACCACCGAAGTCTAATACACACACCCATAACATATCCTCCAAGTATGTATTGTCCTCTCCGACTGTCCATTAGTCTGGGGGTGGAACGCTGTACAAAAAGTAAGCTTCGTCCCCAGTGCCTCCTGCAAGCTCTTCCAGAATCGAGAAGTAAACCTCAGATCTCGATTTGAAACAATGGATACCGGTACTCTATGCATTCTCACTATCTCATGCACATACAGGTCCTCTAGCCTACTCAAAGGGTAACTAACCTTTGTCGGTACAAAGTGAGCAGATTTCGTCAACCTGTTCCCGATTATCCAAATAGCATTATGCCCATGAAATGCTGGCGGCAATCCAGTAACAAATTCCATGTAAATGTGCTCCCATTTCCACATCGGAATAGGCAAAGGCAGCAACGACCCTGTCGGCCTCTGATGTTCAGCTTTGATCTGCTGATACGTTAGACACTACTCCATGAACCGACCAATATCCCTCCTCATACCGCTCCACCAAAAGAACTCGCGTAAATCCCGATACATCTTCGTACTACCTGGATGTACCGTATACAAAGAACGATGCGCTTCCTCCAGAATCGTTCTTCTGATCTCATCGTCGTTTGGAACACACAGCTTGGTCCCAAACCTCAACACACCTCTGCCTGAGATGTTAAAATCCACAGCCAATCTCTGATGCACTTTCTCCACAGTCTCAACCAACTCCGCATCCCTAGTCTGGGAGGCTTTAATATGCTCAAACAAGGTCGGCCGGATCACCAAGCCAGCAATGAAAGCCTGATGATCACCATACACCAACTCAACGCCAAGGCTTTCCAGATCCCACCAGATATGATGCTGAGCTACAACTGCAGATACTGCTACATGCTCTGACTTTCGACTCAACGCATCAGCTACCACATTAGCTTTTCCCAGGTAATAACTGATCGTGCAATCTTAGTGCTTGATCAATTCTAGCCACCGCCTCTACCATATATTCAGCTCCTTTTGCGTGAAAAAGTAGCTGAGGCTTTTGTGGTCAGTGAAAATCTCACACTGAATACCGCACAGGTAGTGTCGCCAAATCTTCAAAAGCATAAACCACCGCAGGTAATTCTAGGTCATGCGTAGGTTAATTCTTCTCATACTCTTTAAGTTGCCGAGAAACATAAGCTACTACCTTACCCTGTTGCATAAGCACACATCCCAAATCCTTCAGGGACGCGTCACTATTGATCACAAAATGGCCATCCCCCGAAGGAATGGTCAATACCGGAGCAGTAACCAGCCGGTGCTTCAACTCAAGAAAGCACTGCTCGCAATCACTAGTCCAATCAAACTTCACCCCCTTCTTGGTCAATCGTGTCAGAGGTCCAGACAATTTAGAGAAACCCTCTACGAACCGACGATAGTAACCCGCTAGTCCCAGAAAACTTTGAACCTCCTGCACACTCTTTGGTCTCGCCCAGTCGACTACAACTTCAACCTTGCTAGGATAAACCAAGATACTGCCCTTAGACACCACATGGCCTAAGAATGCGAGTTGATTCAACCAGAACTCACACTTCTTCAGCTTAGCATACAACTTCCTCTCTCGCAGAATCTGTAGTACCAACCTCAAATGGTTTCCATGCTCTTCTGGACTCCTTGAATATACCAGAATGTAAAAAATAAACAACACTACGAACTGATCCAGGTACTCATGGAAAACTTTGTTCATCAAATCCATGAACACTGCTGGTGCATTGGTCAAACCAAACGGCATAACCAAGAACTCATAGTGGTCGTATCTAGTTCGGAAAGCAGTCTTCGCTACATCCTCAGACCTAACCCTCACCTGATGATACCCTGACCGTAGGTCGATCTTCGAAAAGACCTGTGTTCCCTGTAGCTGGTCAAAGAAATCATCTATATGAGGCAATGGGTAACGGTTCTTCACCGTCACCTTGTTAATCTCATTGTAATCAATGCACATACGCATCGACCCATCCTTCTTCTTCGCAAAAAAAACTGGAGCTCCCCAGGGCAAACCACTAGGTCGAATAAAACCCTGGTCCAGTAGTTCCTACAACTGTTCCTTCAACTCTTGAAGTTCTATTGGAGCCATCCGATACAGAGCTTTAGAGATCGGTGCCTTGCCAGGCAGCAACTCTATCGCAAACTCCACCTCACGATCCGGAGGTAAACCGGGTAAATCATCAGGAAACACATCCGGAAACTTGTTGACCACTCGATTATCCTCGAGCCTCAACTCCTCCCGCAGCAGTTCCTTCACGCAAGCTAGACTGTCTAAGAGTAGCCTCCTCGCCTGTAATGGTGATAGAATTTGTGGCGTCGAATGCACACATGATCCTACGAACTCGTACTCCCGTTCCTCAGGAGGTATAAACATTACTACCTTCTCACGATAATTAATCACCGCAAAACTGGAGAATAGCTAATCCATCCCCAGTATGACATCAAAACCATACATGTCGTATACTACAAGATTCGCTGGTAGCAGTCTCTCCTGAATTACAACTGGGCAGTTCCCTAACATCTTACTACAGATCGTTACACTCCCAGTTGGCATAGCCACAAAAAATCTCTCATCCATAGCTCAGGTTTCAACCCCACATAACTTCACAAAACTAGCAAATATAAACGAATGGGTTGCTCCCGAATCAAATAAAACAATAGCTCTATTCGAAAGCAGTAACATGGTACCTGTCACCACGTTCCCAGCGTGTTCCACATCTGCTGGAGTCAGTGAATATACCCTCATTGGAGCCGTGGTTGCCTGGTAATTCCCCCGAGGCACTTGATTACTTCCACGATTCTAGCTCTGTGTAGGCGTATCTCTCCTCAATGCCTGATAGCTCCGTGACATGTGGCCCGACTTGCCACAATTGTAGCAGTCACCCTAGAACAGCTGACACTCCCTATCATGCCTTTTACGACACTTGGCGCACGGGGCGAAGGATGGATCCCCCTAATAACTTTGTCGCTCGATATTTTGTCGATAACCCAAACTATAGTTCTTCTTCTTCTTCCACTGTCTCTATCGAGGACCAGAAGATACCGACCTCTTCCCCTGATCCTGCACCACCTCATCTCCCCGAAGGTCGATCTCAACTATGGTGGCTTTATCCACCAAGACAGAGAACTCACGGATTTACAGCATCCCCACAGGACAATGAGTGTCTTTCCTTAGACCCCTCTAGAACCTCCGAGCCTTCTCGTGCTCATTCGGAACCAAGTACGACGTAAACCAAGATAACTCGATAAATCTGGTGGCATACCTCTACACCGTCAAAGTTCCCTGCGTCAGGCCCGAAAACTCACCGGCCTTCGCATCTCGAGTGGAGACCGAGAAGTATCTCTCGAAAAATACCTCCTTGAAGTGGCCCCATGTCATACCAGATGGACCGGCTCTCTGCCTCTCAAGCAGACTCACCGCAGTCCACCAACGCCTTGCCTTCCCAATCAGCTGGAAGGTAGCGTACATGACCTTTTGCCTCTTAGTGCAGTGGAGGACTTCCAAAATCCTCTCGGTCTTCTCGACCCAGTCCTCTGCCACTATCGGATCAGGTCCTCCCATAAATATCAGAGGGTGCATGCGTGTGAACCTCTCAATGGTACACCCCGCATCAATAGGAGAGCATTCGAGTCTCCTAATACTCCGCTTGATCTCTCAGATCACTTGTCTCGCCAAACCACAAGACACAGAAGGAGATTCATCGCTTGCCGTCTCCTCGGAGCCGCTTTCCAAGTTATTATCCTTGGCCTCCATTTTGAAAACAGTAGGAATCAATTAGAATTCCAACCTCGTAGACAGTTAACACAATCAAACACCAAATCATGTTAACTATTAATCCCACGGGTCTAGGCCTGTCTCGTCACACTGACACAAATCCATCAATGGTTTGCTGTGATCTTTCTAAAATCGTCATTCCAGGAAGGACACAGAACACCGCCAATGAGTCCCTATCTAGCAACAACACAATCCTCGACCTACACTACCCATTTCCTACATCCTATACTCTATATTATACACATCAATATACCTAACCAAGTCTACAAGACTTACAAACCTTGGTAGCTCTGATACCAAGCTGTCACGCCCCAAACCCGCAGATGGGTCCCAGGTGTGAATATAGTAACCTAACCTGTCTCTGTATCAATTAAAACATACATGATTCAATACCAAATGAGGGTCCGACCTCGTGGGGTACATGGATGCCCTTACAATCATAAACATACACATCCATACTCATCAAATACACAACGAAATATGGTTTTTTTATATATGTACAATACCATACCAGAGTCTACACAAAACTAGGATATACATTCCCATAATCACAAAACATACCCCGGGTGTCTACAAAAACCATCAGGACAACCCGGTTACAAAAACTCGTACCTAAACAGGCACTAACAGCAGCTAACAACACCCCTGCTTCTAATTGCTAGGATGCTAATTACGGCTACCTGAAGGACCTGAAAAAACATTTGTACGTACATTTGGGGTGAGACACCTCTCAGTATGGAAGAAAGCAGGTTATATTAGTTTGTGGCATACCAGTGTTATTTTACGTAAAACATAACACTATACAATACGATACAGTTTGAAAACATCTCATACAGTTCCATACAGTTCTAGTATTTTCACAAATCCATTCCAGTACATATGATACCCAAACATACGGTCAGTGTCGTGACACTAATATGCAACTACGCTATGAAACCCAAAGCTTCACAACGATTACATTGCCAATACGATGTAGCTCACACTAGTACGCAACTACTCCATGAACTCGAAGCTTCACAGCGATTACATTGCCAATACATAAATACTCCATGAAACCTAAAACTTCACAGTGATTACATTGCCAATATAGTGTAGGTCACACCCCTCGGTGACCAGCCGGGATACATAGTGATATTTCACACCCTCAGATATAGAGCCGGACACTCTCGCCCACAGTTTTCACACTGGTACATGGTGCAGCGTACGATAATTAGCCGCCACATAGAAGTTTCTGCGTACGGTAATTAGCCACCACTAGCCGATTTCATAAAACCTGGAATCATTTTGGAGCTCACACTCCTATACATATCAGCGTACGGTAATTAGCCATCACTAGACGATTTCACAAAGCCTGGAATCATTTTGGAGCTCACACTCCTATACATATCAGCGTACGGTAATTAGCCGCCACTAGCTGTTTTTACAAAATACTTGGAACAATTACATACAACCATACATTCCACACTTATTTGGTTTACGGAAAATCATATCGTTTTCCAATACAAGTATGCAGTTTATACAAATATGGATAATAGTCATCTCAATAATACAATTTAAACAAAACAAACGGTTTTCCTAACAAAGCAGAGATGATACCCAAAATCCCCAAATTTTCTTGAAAACTGTAACTCGAAAATCCCATATTTTACCTAATAGATTTCCCCAAATAAGATACCAAAAAATACATACGATCGTAGCCTACAAGCTTACCGATCCCGATTTCGAAAGGTAATTGATATAAACTGAATCCCCTTACCTTAACTCGAATTCCAACTACGAACTCTATGGTCTCAAAAACTACGAACCGAGACACAAAAACCTACAAATCACAGTACGATACATGCTTACAATCCTTACTACTATACATATTCTGAAACAGAAATGAAAATTGAGCCTTACCTCGATTTTGGCCCGAAACTCGAAACTGCTCGAAACGAGATTCTGATCCACTAGAAACATAGAGAATCTTTCCCTGATCCTCGCAGTAATGTCCGATTTACAAATCAGGCGATGAACGGCGAGGAAATCAAGAGAGAGAGAGAGAGAGAGAGAGCTTCGAGTTCTAGAGAGAGCGAGTGAAGATATTAAGCTAACTTAGCTTGGAAGCAACCCTTTTGGATATTTATAGCCCTTTGACTCGGGTGGATTCGTCGATGACTTGGCGTCCTCGTCGACGAGTTCGCCATTACCTTCGTCGACAAGGTGGTGGCCTCGTTGACGAGCCGGATATTTCCAATTTTTCCGAACTTCTCGGCATTCCCTCGTCGACGAGCTTTTGAATTTCGTTGACGAGGAGCCAGTAGCCTTTATCGACGAATGATGGCCTCGTCGACGAAGTCTGAATAATTACCTTTTTACCCTTTTCTTAATCAATTTAATCCATTTATCACGAATCGAGTTCTTACAATTCTCATGCCACACGGTTTTTACCAAATATGAATTATGATCAAAACCAATCATTTTTAAATGCCTAATCCGTTCAAAAAAATTATACTATATATAAACGGTTCATTTACTCGAAAATAGCAGGTTCAAATTTAATAAAAAGCCTGGTATAATTTATTCTCCTTACCTGTTCCTTGAAATTCTACCCAAATTGAACGGAAAACAGAAACCTATATTCTAAAAATCCTAACTTAATTAGTTCAACCCCATAATATTTATCATTTAACATTTCCTAGGCCCACACACCCCCAATAATTAATTTAATACTAAAACACCTTACTTACCCTAGTTGGGGTGGTGCCCAAGAACTCCAAATTAAGTTTCTACTCCGGTTAACTTGGAGAGAATCGCCCCAGGAACCTCGTGGTGGTTTCTAATCGTCGATTCAGGCTAAATCTGGGTCAGAATCGAAGAAAGAAGGTGGGAGGACTGAAGCCCTAGAGAGAGAGTGAGAGAGGAGAGAGATTTTGAGGAAAAAAATGTCCAAGGACCTATTTATAGGCTGGTCTTTGTCGACAAGTCTAAAAGGTTCGTCAACAAACCAAAGAAGGACATTCGTCGACGAGAACATTAGGTTCGTCGACGAATCCATTAAATCTGAAATTTTTCTGACTCTTGGTATTTCTTCATCGACGAGCGCCGGGCCCTCGTCTACGAAACCCTGCTGTGATGCCCTCTTAAAATTTTTCTTTTCTCTTTATTTATTTCCCCTTTTATTTTATATATATTTATTTTATTTTTTGGTTTTGGGTTATTACAATAGGTTTCTTTACACATCCAATCAAGTCGAATGGAGTAGTAACACCTGCATGAAAGACCATAAAATAGGTTGTTGGCCTAACTAGGCTTTTCAATCTTGTTTTGATGATAACAAAATGAAGGATGCTTTAACATATGGTGTTGAGTAATGTGTTTTTAGGTAAAAGGACTCTCAAGGTTGATAAACTAAAAGCTTAATACTAATCTAGTGGAAGCTCCTCAGAATATCAAAGGCAATGGACAACAAATTGAAGAAGTTAAGGGCAAGCAAACCCAAAGTCAAAAGTGAACCTCAAGAGGCTAAAGAAGGCTGAAGGACCAACTGATTTAAGGAGATCATAATTAGAAGGACTGTTGTAAGTACTTTTAAACCAAATGTCATTTAGATATGTGAAGCTCTCATAAAATAAAAAAATAAAAACTAAGAAACACCTTGTTAAAAGAGCTTAAAATATATTTTTAAAATCAAAGTAATAAAGGTCTTAAAGGAAGGAAAGTTTTCAAAAATAAAAAGAAGCCAGACACCTAACAGACGATTGTCTATCTATGGATAGACGACTGGAAAAATTTGAGTGTTTTTAAATTGAAGATTGTGTCCTGACAGACGACTGCCAGTGTTTTGGGTTTAAAATTTAACCATGACAGACGACTGCCTATATTCTGGCAGACGACTGCCAGCATTCTGAGTTTCAGATTTAACCATGGTAGACGACTACCATGTTGTGGTAGACAACTGCCACGCGGAGTAGATTTCAGATCTCAAATGGGAAGTTTTCTTTTAAAATTTTGAATTTTAAAATTAAGTCAATAAATTATTATTTTTTTAATATTACTTAACTTGATGGGGATATTGATCTTTGAAAAAGTATAAATACCTCCTTGGGTAATGAAAAATTTTGAATTTTAAAATTAAGTCAACAATTTTTTTTTCAAATATTACATAACTTGATAGGGATATTGATATTTGAAAAAGCATATAAATACCTCCTTGGGTAATGAAAAATTTTGAATTTTAAAATTAAGTCAACAATTTTTTTCAAATATTACCTAACTTGATGGGGACATTGGTCTTTGAAAAAACATATAAATACCTCCTTGGGTAATGAAAAATTTTGAAATTCAAAATTAAGTCAACATTTTTTTACAAAAATTACCTAACTTGATGGGGACATTGACCTTTGAAAAAGCCTATAAATACCACCTTAGGTAATGAAAAATATACATAAGATAGAATACAAAAGAAGAGAGATTAATAAGTCTTTTATTGAAACTCTTCTTGTGCTGAAATTCTCCTTGAGCTCCATTTGCCCACATCATTTTTTTGGAGAGAAAGAAATTCTCCTTGAGTTCAATTTGCTCACATCTTTTGCTGGAGAGGAATTCTACCATTTTGGTAGATTGAAAATATCAAAGCTTGGTTTCGGGTTGCAATTTAATTTTTTTTAAGAACCATCGGTGACTTCTAAAACTTTAGAGTTTCATATATTCTATTTTGCTTTGGTTTTTAGAAGTACAATTTAGATCTCAATTTGTACAACCTGCACTAAATTTTGAGAGTATTTTTTGTACGCAGATTTATTTTCCATCTTCTTGTACTTTGAACGGTTCAAAGGATTGATTGGATCGTTGGACCAAGCACAGGCTGGTGCTTGGAGAGGTTTTTCTCTTTCTAAAAAAGAGGGTAAATTGTGTAAGGTTTTTTGATCCACCCGGAAGGAACAAGATTTAGTTAAATCCTTAGGTGGTTGACCTAAAACGAGGACGTAGGCTGGGATAAGCCGAACCTCGTAAAAAGTAGTGGTGTTATTCTCTTCTCCTTACTCTCCTTTTAATTTCAACAACAATATAACTTGCGTAAATGTTTTAATACTTGAAATCATAAAGTAATACTTATTAGAATTTAAGTAAACCCAAAAAGGCCTAATTTTTTCTTGAGCTTGCGGAAACCGAAAGGGAGTACGTTGGTTAATCGATCTCTTGCGGAAACCGAAAGGAAGTACGTTGATTGGTTAACACCCAAAACTTGTTAGCTAAAGGTTTAATTAAGTTCTGATATTGAAAATGTGTTTGGTTGTCATTGCAATATTCAAATTCATAAATCAACAACAAGAATTGAACATTCCATTGCAGGACATTTAAATATTCCGAATTGATTTCTTGTCTTGTGGTTGTTGTGTGTGAATGGTAAATTAATTGATTGTGTTTATTGATTGTGAATTGATTAAAAGGAAATAGGAGTTAGTGTGTATTGCCTAATTAACGAAAATACGAGAAAACCTTAAGAGATTGTAAAAAGAGACAAGAGCTCATAAAGAGGATCAAAGAAATTTTTAATAAACCCAATTCACCCCCTCTTGGAACTACACCTTAGGTTTCAATTGGTATCAGAGCAAGGTTATAGCAAAACCTAATAAGTAGCTATATAAAGATCTAAATGACACAAATAGGAGTAGCTCCCTTTGGTGAGGGTCAATCCTCAACTAGGCCACCTATTTTTTGTTGATTAAATTATACCTTCTGGAAGCAACAAATGAAAATCTATCTTCAAACTATGGACTGGAAGGCATGGAACGTTGTAACAAATGAAAATTTAATCCCCACTACGCTAGTTGATGGAAAAGAAGTACCTAAAGAAGAGAAAGAACTAAATGACTCAAATTATAAAATGTTGCAAATTAACTCAAGTGCAATAAACGCTTTATATTGTGCACTTGATGCAAATAAGTTCAATAGAGTAATGAAATGTAAAACAACCAAAGAGATTTGGGATAAATTAAAAGTAACCTATGAAGGCACAATAGATGTTAGGGAAAGTGGAATCGATATGTTAACCAGTGAATATGAAGCCTTTAGGATGAACTCCGATGAAAGTATAACAAGCATGTACCCTAGGTTCACCCATATCATAAATTCACTTAGTGCCTCAAGAAAAACTTATTCCACCCATGAGATGATCCGTAAAATTCTAAGAGCACTCCCATCTATTTGGGAACCAAAAGCCACAGCCATTACGGAAGGAAAAAATCTTAAAACAACTTCTTTAGATGAACTCATATGATCTTTTCTAACCTATGAAATGATGTTGAAAGAAAGAAGCACATAAAACAAAAATAAGAAGTCTATAGCTCTAAAAGCTTTGAAAGAATATTCAAGTGAGGAAGATAATAAATCTAGTGAATTAGAAGACGAGGACTTAACTCTATTAACTAAAAGGCTTGGAAAATTCTAAAGAAGAAACAAAAAATTCACTAGAAAATTTAATGGATCAAAAGCTGAAAAAGGAGAAAGCAATAAAAAGGAATACAAAAATAAAAATGATCCTCCCACTTGCTATCACTGTAAAAAGGTCGGGGACATAAAATTGGAATGCCCACAACTTAAGAAGGAAGAGAAGAAAAAGAAGCCTGCAATGAAGGCAACTTGGGATGACACTAGTTCGAGTGAATTGGAAAGTGAGCCAAGTGATTGAGAAGTAGCGAACATGTGCTTCATGGCGCATAATGAAGAAGTAAACTCTTTTTATTCTCTCTCTGAAGATTTGTGTAATGAGTATTGTAGTAATTCATGTGAAAGTATGCCATCTTATAAAGAACTTCAAGCTGAATTACTCTTTCTACATAACAAGTTCTTTAAAATCTCGAAGAGGAACACAAACTTGAAAGAACAAAACGAAGCACTTAAAAATAAACTTGAATCTGCAAAACTTGTTGAAGAAGAAAAAGATTTAAAGATTGAAGAACTTGAGAAGAAAGTAGATAACTTATCTAAAAAATTAGCTGAGTCTCAAGTGAATGAAGATAGCAAGATTATGCAAGAAATAAATAATCTCAAAAATAAAATTCAAGAGAAAGAAAATGTCATCTATAACTTTACCAAAGGTAAGGATAACTTTGAAAAGATGGTAGGACAACAAAGGATTACAAACAACAAAGAAGGAATTGGTCATAATGGAGCCTCAAACAAAAGAAAGAAAAACTTGTACATGGGATATTTTGTAAACCAATCTAAATATTATGCAAGTACTTCATCAACAAATATTCATGAGCACACCACATGCTACATGTGCAAAAAGAAAGACACATAATGTTTAATTGTCCACTTAAGAAAAAGTATACAAAAGTAAAAGATGAGTGGAAGATAAATGCTAAAAATATGCAAAATCTAAAGAAAATTAAAAAGGTTTGGATTCCAAAAGTAACAACTTGAATCCTTTCTTGTAGGTTTGCTTTAGGACCACTCCGTCTAAGGATAAATGATACTTGGACAGCAAATGTTCAAGGCATATGACGGGAGATAAATCTAAATTTACCTCTCTCATTCCAAAGGATGGAGGATTTGTAACCTTCGGTGACAATGCAAAAAGTAAGATCATCGGAATAGGTAAAATAGGTAAAGACTCCTCACTTTCTATAGATGATATCTTGTTAATCGATGGTCTAAAGCATAATCTACTAAGTATTAGTCAACTTGGCGATAAAGGATGTGAAATAATGTTTAAGAGAGACAAATGCATAATATGAAATTCTAAGACTCAAAATACTTTATTCACTGCACTTAGAATGAACAATGTTTATTGCATAAATCTTAATAGTTTAATCCTTCAGGACATAACTTGCCTAGCAGCCATGAGTGAAAATAGTTGGCTTTGGCATAGGAGGTTAGGACATGCTAGCATGGATCTTATACCCAAACTCTCCAAAAAGAATTTAGCTAAAGGCTTGCCTAAAACAAAATTTTTCAAAGATAAAGTGTGTGATGCTTGTCAATTAGGAAAACAAACCAAGAAAAGTTTCAAAAAGAAGAAACATATATCAACTAGAAGACCCCTAGAACTTATACATTTAGACTTGTTTGGTCCTACTAGAGCCCAAAGTTTAGGAGGAAAACAATACGCCTTTGTAATTATTGATGATTACTCAAGATACACATGGGTGTTGTTCCTAGCTAACAAAGAAGAAGCTTGCAACTCATTGATCACTTTATGTAAGAAGCTTCAAAATGAGAAAGGGTATAATGTCTCAAATATTAGAAGTGACCAAGGAAGAGAATTTAAGAATCAAAATATTGAAAATTTTTGTAATGAACATGGCATAAATCACAACTTTTCAGCACTTAGAACCCTACAACAAAATGGAGTTGTGGAAAGGAAAAATAGAACCCTCCAAGAAATGGCAAGAACCATGCTTAATAAAAATGACCTACCCAAATATTTTTGGGTTGAAGCTATAAATACAGCTAGCTGTATAGTTAATAGGGTCTCCATTAGATCAAACCTAAACAAGACACCCAATGGAATTGTGGAAAGGAAGAAGACCTAATATAAATTACTTTCATGTCTTTGGGTGTAAGTGTTTCGTTCTAAATAATAAAGACAACTTAGGAAAATTTGATGCTAAATCGGATGAAGGCATTTTCCTAGGATACTCCACAAATAGTAACGCCTATAGAGTCTACAACAAAAGAACACTCACCATAGTTGAATCAATTCACGTAGACTTTGATGAATCTAGTTCTTTTTCAAGAGAAGTTAAAAATGAAGAAAAAGATGATATGTTAAAAAAGGAGGATGAGATAGAAATCAAAGAGGAAAATGAAATAAACGAAGAAAAGTCAAAAGATGAACTCATAGAAAATATGGAATTACCAAAAGAATGGAAATATAAGAAAGATCATCCTCAAGAACAAATTATAGGTGAACCATCTAGAGGTGTGACCACTAGATCTTCACTAAAGAACCTTTGCAATCATTATGCATTCCTATCCTAAAATGAACCTAAAGATATTGAAGAAGCCCTTAAGGATGAATCTTGGATAGTTGCAATGCAAGAAGAATTAAACCAATTTGAAAGAAGTCAAGTATGGAAATTAGTACCCAAGCCGGAAAATCATTTGATCATAGGAACTAAATGAGTATTTAGGAATAAAAAGGATAAAAATGGTATAATCACTAGAAACAAAGTTAGACTTGTAGAAAAAGGGTACAATCAAGAAGAAGAAATAGATTATGATGAAACTTTTGCCCCCGTAGCTAGAATGGAAGCTATTAGAATGTTGTTAGCTTATGCTTCCTACAAAGAATTTAAGTTATATCAAATGGGTGTCAAAAGTGCATTCTTGAATGGGTATATTAATGAAGAGGTATATGTTGAATAACCCCCTGGTTTTGAGGATATTAAAAAATCCTAACCATGTATTTAGACTAACTAAGGCTTTGTATGGACTAAAACAGGCCCCTAGAGCATGGTATGAAAGACTTAGTGGATTTCTAATTGAGAAATGATTTTTAAGAGGAAAAATTGATAGCACCTTGTTCATTAAAAAAAGGAAAATAATATACTTTTAGTTCAAATCTATGTAGATGATATAATATTTGGTGCTACAAATGAACATCTATGTAAAGAATTTGCAAAATGTATGCAAGAAGAATTTGAAATGAGCCTGATGGGGGAATTAAACTATTTTCTTGGACTACAAATTAAACAAGCAAAAAATGAGACTTTTATAAGTCAAACAAAATACATATAAAATGTGATACAAAAATTTGGTATGGAAAATAGTAAACCAATAGGCACACCTATGAGTACCTCCATCAGCCTAGACAAAGATGAAAAAGGAAAATCCATAGACACAAAGCACTATAAAGGCATGATTGGAAGTCTATTATATCTAACGACCAGTAGACCCGATATAATGTTTAGTGTGTGTATGTGTGCATGTTTTCAATCAGCACCTAAGGAATCACACCAAATTGCTGTTAAAAGAATCCTAAGATACTTAATAGGCACAATGGACTTAGGACTATGGTATCCTAAAGACATCGGTTTTGAAATGATCAGTTATTCAGATGCGGACTATGCCAGTTGTAAGATAGATAGAAAAAGCACAAGTGACACATGCCACTTCTTAGGAAGATCTTTAGTTTCTTGGTCTTCTAAGAAACAAAATTTCGTAGCTTTGTTAACTGCTGAGGCCGAATATGTAGCAGCTGGTAGTTGTTGTGCACAAACTCTTTACATGAAACAACAATTAAGAGATTTCAATTTAAACTACACAACTGTACCAATTAAGTGTGATAACACGAGTGCGATTAACATATCTAAAAATCCTATTTCACGCTCAAGAACAAAGCACATTAACATAAGACACCACTTCCTCAGATATCATGTTCAAAAAGAAGACATAAATCTAGAATTCATCAATACAAATGACCAATGGGCTGATATCTTTAATAAACCTCTCTCAAAAGATAGATTTATAACCATAAGAAGAGAACTTGGTCTACTACATAGTAGAGAAGTAAACTAAAAGAACAAGACTTAAAGAAAAATCCACAGTCAATAAACTGTCTCCAGGGTCACCTAGGATTTGTCTCTTTTGAGTGATCAAAATTTATTTTGGCATGTACTTTGATGTGTTGTATAATGCAACACTTTTGAGTGATCAAAATTTATTTTGGCATGTACTTTGATGTGTTGTATAATGCAACACTTAGCTTGAATTGCTTTCCTTGTTTCTTGAAACATAGGCTCATGATAAATGAGATGCAACATGCTACAAGTGGATGTTTGAGATATGATGTTGAATCTTGGCATGAGTGAGGAGTATGTGGTCATATGTACATTTTAATGTTTACCCTTTTTGATTGATGTCAAAAGGGGGAGTAATATTTGAGCAAAAATACTATTTGAGCATGTTGAGCGTCATTGAGCAATAAGCATGATCGGTCTTGAATCTACAAATTGTAAAAGTAATACTTATTGTAAGGGAGAGTAGAATGATGCTAGTTGTAAGGGGGATATTTTTTTTAACGCATATTCATATTTTTTTTTTGCTTCTCATTTGTCATCATAAAAAAGGGAGAGGCTGTGGGCCTAACTAGGTTTTTCAATCTTGTTTTGATGATAACAAAATAAAGGATGCTTTAACATGTGGTGTTGAGTAATGTGTTTTTAGGTAAAAGGACTCTCAAGATTGATAAACTAAAAGCTCAATGCTAGTCCAGTGGAAGCTCCTCAGAATAATCAAAGGCAATGGACAACAAATGAAGAAGTTAAGGGTAAGTAAACCCAAAGTCAAAAGTGAACCTCAAGAGGCTGAAGAAGGCTGAAGGACCTACTAATTTAAGGAGATCATAATTAGAAGGACTGTTGTAAGTGCTTCTAAACCAAATGCCATTTAGATATGTAATGTAACGACCAAAAAAAAAAAAAAAAAAAGAATAATTAAAAAAAAATTAATTTAAAAAATATTATCAATTAATTAATTATTATTAAGAAAATTAATTAAATTAAGAAATTTGAGGTTTTTGTATATATATATATATATATATATATATATATATATATATATAAGTATATATAAAAGTATCTAAGGATAAATGAAAGAAAAAAAAAAAAAAGGAAGGAAAACTTAAAGGCTAAGTTTCCTGGAGCAAGCAGGAAGAGAAGAAGAAAGAAAAAAAAAAAAAGGGATTCATGCAGAACAGGAAAGGAAGGGAAAGAAAGAAAGAAAACAGAAAAAAGAAAAAAAAACTCTCTGAGCCCACGCTCTCCACTCCTCTTCTCTCTACGATTTTGCGGGCGGATTCTTGCCCAATTGAAAATCCAAAAATACCACTGAACTCCATTCTCCACCACTGATATTTCAACCAAAGTGGATTTTTTGTAGGAGCAACGTGGGCATATCTTTTGGGGTAAGATAAATTCTAATTCTTGACACAATTTTTTTACGATTTTATGCCAAATGGGCGATCAGACACTTCCACGAGAATCTATGGATAATTCTCTACAAGTCTAGCGGAGCAGATTTCTCGTGGGGTCGTTGTAGCCATAGCCCCAAAACTAGGATAAATGGATTATTTAGAAATTAATTGTTATTTAATTATTGTAAATTAAGAAAGGTTAAAATAATATTTTCTTGGGGTTGATTTGATTAAATCAGGGTTCGGGTGAGCGTCGTGGGTATAATTTTGGGAACCCTATAGGCGTGGTTCAAGAAATCAGGTAAGGGGGAATAAAATTATATCAGTATTTTATTAAGGTGAACTGGTTATTTACGAGCATATGAAATTTATTATTTATCTATATTTTTTTTAGAATAGTTTGAGTACTGGAAAATGATAATTTTGTTTGAGGTTTATATTTGGGATAATTGCATATGTTATTAAATTCATGTGACATGGGAGTAATTTTTCCTAATAAATTGAATATGAATTACTGTGGTATTTGGGTTTGCATGTGGGGGTGTTTGGAATGATTATGACATGATGAATGAGTTATTATGTTTGACTCCTGTGTGGAAATGTATTGATCTATTGGGATACTATGTGGGAAATGTATTGATTTGTTGGATGCCTGTGTGAAAATGCATTGATGCGTTTGTGTGAATTAACTGGTTTGGTTATTCGTATGCATCTCAATATAACGTTGGCATGAGGAGGTTGTTATATTGCCTAGATATAAATCATGATATGACGTTGGCAGGTCGAAGAGCTTGTCATATTGTCATTTATATGGGGTAGGACATTGGCAAGTTAAGGAGCTTATTCTATTGATGTATGACGAGTAGGTATGAGGATTGGATACTGGTGAATAGTGGTGCCTGTGTGGGCCACGTGTTGCGGAAGCTAGCTTGGTGCCTGTGTGGGCCACGTTATATCCTGTGTAGATAATGGGGCCTGTGTGGGTCATGTTATGTACCCTGTGTGGGTAGTGGTGCCTGTGTGGATAATGGCGCCTATGTGGGCCATGTTATGTACCCTGTGTGGGTAGCGGTGCCTGTGTGGGCCATGTTATATCCTGTGTGGATAATGGTGCCTGTGTGGGCCATGTTATGTACCCTCTATGGGTAGTGGTGTCTGTGTGGGCCACGTGTAAATAAGAAGTACGTAGGTGCCTATGTGGGCCACGTACTGATATGTACACAGTTGCTCTGTGTGGGCCACGTACTGAGGACATTGGAAGACAAAGTATAAGTTGCGTGATTCTTGTGTGGATGTGTTGTGCATGTGAATTTAATTAAAACATAATAGTAATGGTATAACATATTGTGAATGCATGTGTGTGCATGCAGCGAGGTAAACATACCACCGGGGGCTTACTGAGAAAGGCGAGTGCTTTGTTAGGTAGTTTCTTAGTATCAGTGCAAAGGGATGCTACTTGTATGGGTGGGTAGACATCCCGATCCTTGGAAACCTTCGCCCTTAAAATAATAAAGATGTATGTATTGGCGGCGAGGTAATACTTCACCTGAGGGCTTACTGAGTAAGGTGAGTGCTCTGGTAGGTAGTTTTTAGTACCAGAGCATAGGGAAGCTACTTGTATGGGCGGGTAATCTTCCCTATCCTTGGGAACTTTCGTTTGCATAAAAATTATGTACTTGTGCACATTGGATGTGTGTATGACATTAGATGTCGGGAATGTTATTAATGGTACATTTTCTCAGTTGTTATTGATATTATGTGAGAAATAGTTTATTTTAATATGTAAATATTAAAACTCATTTGTCACACACGGTTATAATTTATTCCACCCTTACTGAGAAGTGTCTCACCCTAGTGGATTAACAATTTTTCAGGTTCTTCTGGAGACCGAGTTTGAAGGCCTAGGCTGGGATTGTATTTGGTAGTTTCTTTTTGAGGTATTGTGAGATATTGATACATATATACAGATATATATTTGTACTGGGTTATGTTTTAAATGCTGGTTGTGGATACGAATATTTGGATGTTGTAGTATTCGTTTTTGGGTTGTTATATAGAACTCTAGTATTTATTTAAGGTTATTTATTTATATTATGTTGCGTGCATGATAATTATGGTATCAGATATAGGTGATTGAAACACGTGGCACCCGGGCCCCATTTGGCGGGTTTGGGGCGTCACATGTGAAGCTCTCATAAAATTTAAAATAAAAAAAAAACTAAGAAACACCTTGTTAAAAGAGTTTAAAATATATTTTTAAAATTAAAGCAACAAAGGTCTTAATGGAAGAAAATTTTTCAAAAATAAAAAGAATCCAGGCACCTGACAGACGACTGTCAAAATTTGAGTGTTTTTAAACTGAAGACAGTGTCCTGGCAGATGACTGCTAGTGTTCTGGGTTTAAAATTTAACCATGACAGATGACTGCCTATATTCTGGCAAACGACTGCCAGCATTCTGAGTTTCAGATTTAACCATGGTAGACGACTGCCATGTCGTGGCAGACGACTGCCACGCGGAGCAGATTTCATATCTCAAACGGGAAGTTCTCTTTTAAAATTTTGAATTTTAAAATTAAGTCAATTTTTTTTAAAAAATATTACCTAACTTAATGGGGATATTGATATTTGAAAAAGCATATAAATACCTCATTGGGTAATGAAAAATTTTGAATTTTAAAATTAAGTCAACAATTTTTTTGTCAAATATTACCTAACTTGATGGTGATATTGATATTTGAAAAAGCATATAAATACCTCTGGGTAATGAAAAATTTTGAATTTTAAAATTAAGTCAACAATTTTTTTCAAATTTTACCTAACTTGATGGGGACATTGCTATTTGAAAAAGCATATAAATACCTCCTTGGGTAATGAAAAATTTTGAAATTCAAAACTAAGTCAACATTTTTTTTCAAATATTACCTAACTTGATGGGGACATTGACCTTTGAAAAAGCCTATAAATACCACCTTAGGTAATGAAAAAATATACACAAGATAGAATACAAAAGAAGAGAGATTAGTAAGTCTTTTGCTGAAACTCTTCTTGTTCTGAAATTCTCTTAGAGCTCCATCTGCCCACATCATTTTGTTGGAGAGAAAGAAATTCTCCTTGAGTTCAATTTGCTCACATCTTTTGCTAGAGAGGAATTCTACCATTTTGGTAGATTGAAAATATCAAAACTCGGTTTTGGGTTGCAATTCAATTTTTTTTAAGAACCATCGGTGACTTCTAAAACTTTAAAGCTTCATATATTCTATTTTGCTTTGGTTTTTAGAAGTACAATTTAGATCTCAATTTGTGCAATCTGCTCTAAATTTTGAGAGTATTTTTTATACGCAGATTTATTTTCCATCTTCTTGTACTTTGAACGGTTCAAAGGATTGATTGGATCGTTGGACCAAGCACAGGCTGGTGCTTGGAGAGGTTTTTCTCTTCCTAAAAAAGAGGGTAAATTGTGTAAGGTTTTTTGTTCCACCTATAAGGAACAAGATTTAGTTAAATCCTTAGGTGGTTGACCTAAGGCGAGGACGTAGGCTGGGGTAAGCCGAACCTCGTAAAAAGTGGTGGTGTTATTCTCTTTTCCTTACTCTCCTTTTAATTTCAGCAACAATATAACTTGCGCGAATGTTTTAATACTTGAAATCATAAAGTAATACTTATTAGAATTTAAGTAAACCCAAAAAGGCCTAATTTTTTCTTGAGCTTGCGGAAACCGAAAGGGAGTACGTTGGTTAATCGATCTCTTGCGGAAACCGAAAGGAAGTACGTTGATTGGTTAACACCCAAAACTTGTTAGCTAAAGGTTTAATTAAGTTCTGATATTGAAAATGTGTTTGGTTGTCATTGCAATATTCAAATTCATAAATCAACAACAAGAATTGAACATTCCATTGCAGGACATTTAAATATTCCGAATTGATTTCTTGTCTTGTGGTTGTTGTGTGTGAATGGTAAATTAATTGATTGTGTTTATTGATTGTGAATTGATTAAAAGGAAATAGGAGTTAGTGTGTATTGCCTAATTAACGAAAATACGAGAAAACCTTAAGAGATTGTAAAAAGAGACAAGAGCTCATAAAGAGGATCAAAGAAATTTTTAATAAACCCAATTCACCCCCTCTTGGAACTACACCTTAGGTTTCGTAGGTGAATTTGATATCTATGCTATATTATTTTCCCTTTTTATTTATGTCTTAATCTTAGGTGATTGAGGCAAAAATAGGTTGAGCTAAAGTGATCCTAGCTAACCTTTTCGTTGTATTGCAACTTATTCTAGTAGCATTCAACCACATTATCTTTGGCCAAAGTCAAATTGACCAGAGAATGGAAAGGGGTTAGTAGCTCGAGTTAAAAATTTATATTATTAGAGCTTGATCTTCAAGGTAAACCTTATTTGAGAAGGCCTATGACCCTTTCCTTTCTTTTTTTTTTTTTTTTTACATTCTATAGATAAATGAGGCTTCTTGTGTTGATGATACTTATTCCATTAAGTGGCTCTAACTTGCTTGCCTTTCTTCTTCATTTCAATTTATTACAAATACATATTCCTAGTTGATGTCTCCAAGTTATAGTGCCTATCCATGAATGGATTGAAAAAGAAAATTAGGCTGAAAGATGATCACACCCCCAAAAGGCTATGAATTGAGCAACCTTATGTGCCCAAACCACGACTTGGTGAGATCTACTTGATAAATGAGTCAATCTCCACCTCATTGCCAAAGAATAGTTTAAGGGGTTAGGGGCAAAAATGCACCGATTGAGATGCTTTGTCCTTTCAAGCTCTTCTGTCGTACATGACATGCCATTTCTCGCAACACAAGGTCTTTATTTCTTATTTTTGGTTCAATGAGGATTAATGGAATGCCTTCTTGACCAAGTATTTTGCATATGTTTTCTTTATGAGTTGTTTGTTTTGACTTAAATTGAACACCACTAGAGGAAATAATCCTTGTGTTTGCCTTAAAGTGTGTCAACCTTGGTCAAGTTAACCTCTCTATGCATAAGGTTGCCTTGGGTCTCTTAGTCCATTAGACAAAAATAACCTACTTGTCAGTTAGAGTGTTAGCCCTCAAATTCGAACAAGTAGTGTTGACTTAGCCCATCTACATCATTTAATCTTCAATCATTGTACTAATTAAGCTTGCCCAATCTCTCCAAGTGAGGGTGTTTCTCTATTCTAAACTAAAGCTAACTTACTTTTCTTTATTATTCAGTCTTGTATTGTTGTATAGAGATAATCTAAACTCTGCAAGTAAGGACACTTCTAGCTTTATGGGGTTAAGGTCTTATTATTTGTGACTTTATAAGGCTTCTTAAATTAAAAGAGTTGGACCTAGGATATTTTGGCCTTGCGTGGCTAAGGCCTTGGTCTTTACAACATTTTAAAGCTTATAGGATTAGTTGCATCGACCCTAGCCCCTTATGGTCTACAAGTTTGAAGTCTTAAGTATCTATGGCCTTTACAAGGTTTCTCAAATTAGCTAAGCTGACCTAGTCTCTTTTGCTTCTATGGGGTAAATTTCTTAACCTTTGTTGTAGTATGTGGCTCATATTGAGTGGAACACATGTATGGAGAAAGCATACTGAGGAAAAACAAGGAAGCTGGTCTGAAGAAAACCGTTGATGATTTGCATAATGAGTCGATGGTTACATCAATGGTTACAAGCAAGAGCCAAGTGAGGAAGAAAATTGTTGACGATTTTGCATAGCCCATCGACAGTTTCAAACAGAAGCTAATTTAGAAGGAAACCGTCGACATTTTGATAAAACCGTCTACGATCTTGTTTGGTGTTGTTTTTGATTTTTGAATTGGGAATATCAATAGGTTGGGGATACATAGGCAAATCCTCCGAGGATTGATACAGGGGTATTTAAGGAACTTTCTAATCCCTCTGTACGTGTAGGGTTAGCATAAATACAATGTTGTAACCTTGGTTTTGATTAGTAGTGAATTTCATCCGCTGCTTGCTCCCGTGGACGTAGGCATTCTACTGAACCACGTTAATTCTTGTGTCATGTGTTTATTGCTCTTATTATCTGTGTTATTATGTTTTTCATATTATTCATCATAATTGTTGCATTGGACGATCGATTCTGCACGCATTGATTTGCACAAAAAATTGGTATCAGAGCTATTGGTTATTATGGCTTGGATTTCTTCTTCAAAGTTTATTATTGTCAAGTTCAAAGGATCGGAAAATTTCGGGCTATGGGAGAGGAGGGTTAAGGATTTGTTAATGCAACAGGGTATAGTGAAGGCATAGAAGGCAGCCAGAAGGCATGGACAACATAAGTTGGAAGGAGCTGGAAGCGAAAGCTATGATGACTATCAGGCTTTGTCTGGCTGATGATGTGATGTATCACGTCACGAAGTAGGAATCACCAATAGCAGTTTGACTGAAACTGGAAAGTTAGTATATGTCCAAGTCATTGATGAACAAACTTTATCTTAAGAAGAAACTGTATGGGCTTAAGATGTTAAAGGGTTCAGTTCTGAACCAACATATCAATACGTTTAATTAGATATCATCAGTGATATGAAACGAGTTGACGTGAAGTTTGAAGATGAAGACAGGGCGTTGAAGCTGTTGAATTCCCTACTTGTGTCTCCTGCGTATGAAAATTTAGTTACAACTCTGATGTGGGGAAAGGAAATTCTCGAATTGGAGGAGATCACAAGTGCTTTTTTAGGTTTTCATTAGAGGAAGAAAGTCAGCGATGAGAATTTACAAGGGGAAGGGTAACCGGGAGCATGTGAGAAGCAAGTTTTGGGGTGGACTGAGTAACAATAAATCTCGATCCAATTCTAGGAAAAGGAATGACATATGATGTTTTAAGTGTGGGAAAAAGGGGTACATAAAACTAGATTGTCTAGAGAGGAAGAAAGGGAATGCAGAAAATAAAAAGGGTTCATCAAAATCTACGAATGTAGTGGAAGAAGGAGACTTAGAGAGCGGTGATGGTGATATGCTTTTGGTTTCATCCAGTTCAGATTGTCTCACGGATTCTTGGATCCTAGATTCGGCGTGCTTCTATCACATGAAACCCAAAAAAGATTGGTTTGACACCTACGGGTTAGTAAATTCTGGTTCTGTTTTAATGGGAAATGATGCTTCATGCAAAATTTTTGGAATAGGGAATATCACAATTAAAATATTTGATGGTGTTGTTAGAATGTTATGTGATGTTAGACATGTACCGGATTTAAGGAAGAATCTGATTTCATTAGGCACTTTAGATTGTAATGGGTTTAATTACAAGTTTGTAAGTGGAGTAATGAAGGTGAGTAAAGGTGTCTTGAAAGCGATGAAGGGGCAGAAGTTAGTAGGAAATATCTATACACTACTAGGTACCACAGTTGTAGGTGGAGCTGCAGCTACAGAGTCTTAGTCAGATAGTACTGTCTTGTGGCATATGCTTTTAGGGCATATGAATAAGCTAGGATGATGGAGCTTCATAAGAGAAATCTATTGAAGGGTCTCAAAAAATGCAAGCTGAATTTCTACAAGTATTGTGTTCTTGGGAAACTGAATAAGGTGTAGTTCAAGACAACCACACACAAGACAGAGGAAATTCTTGACTATATTCATTCAAATATTTAGGGGCCGGTAAGGGTAGCATCACAGGGAGGACATATGTATTTCGTGAGTTTTATTGATGATTACTCACAAAAGGTTTGGGTGTACTTTATGCGGTACAAGTCAGAGACATTTGCCAAGTTCAAGTTGTGGAAAGCTAAAGTGGAAAACCAGACAGGGAGGAAGATCAAATGCCTCAAGTCCGACAATGGTACTGAGTACACAAATTCAAAGTTCATAGAGTTGTGCGAGTAGTATGGCATTAGGAGACGCTTCATATTACGTAATACACCACAACAGAATTGTGTGGCGAAAAGGATGAACATAAGAATAGTTGAAAGAGCTCAGTGTCTCAGGTTAAATACAAGGCTTGCAAAGAACTTTTGGGCAGAGGTAGTGAATATGACTTATTTCTTAATTAATAGATCACTAAGGGCAGCACTACATGGGGAAGTAGCAGAGGAGGTGTAGACCGATAGCATGGTAGACTACTTTAGTTTGAGAGTGTTTGGATGTCCAGCCTATGTGTATGTTTCTAGTGAGGAGAGATCGAGTCTAGATAATGTCTCTTTATAGGATATCAGAAAGGGCTGAAAGAGTTCAAACTATGGGATATGAAGGCAAACAAGGTGGTAATCAATAGAGATGAGGTTTTTGATGAAAAAGCCATGTTGCAGCATACTTAGGAAGAAGAGAAATAGGTGCTAGAAAATTGTAGCAATAATGAGCATGTGGTGAAGGTGGAGCTAGAGAATCAAGGTAAATATGACAATGTTCCATATGTAGGGAGTTCTAATTCAAGAGACCAGCAACATCACAGTATAGCTATAGGCAGGCCCAAATGCACTATCAGGCCACCCTCTAGATATGGATTTAATGATCTAGCTTCTTATGCACTTATTACTAGTAGTTGGGATCCTACTACTTTTCAAGAGGCGGTGCACAACCAAAATAGAAGTAGATGGATGGGTGTCATAGTGGAGGATATGGAATCTCTACATAAGAATCAGACATGAGAGTTGGTGGAGCTTCCAGAGGGGACGAGAGCAATAGGATGCCAATGGGTGTATCAGAAGAAAGAAGCCGTATCAGAAAAAGAAGGAGAAAAATTCAAGGTTCGTCTAGTAGCAAAGGGTTACTCACAGAGGAAAGGGGTTGATTATGATAAGATCTTCTCCCTTGTGGTCAGACACACTTCCATCAGGGCAGTGTTAGGATTGGTGGTGCATTTTGATATGCATTTGGAGTAGATGGATGTAAAGACAACATTTCTTCATGGTGATTTAGAGGAGCTGATTTACATGGTACAGCCAGAAGAGTTCAATAAGCCTGACAGGAGCACTTGGTCTGTAAATTAAGAAAATTACTTTATGAGCTGAAGTAGTCTTAGAGGCAGTGGTACAAGCGATTTGACACCTACATGATCCAGATTGGCTACATGAGTTGTGAATGTGATTTCTGTATTTATGTGAAGAGCCTTGATGATGGTTCATTCATTATCCATTTGCTTTATGTGGATGGCATGTTGATTGCTGTAAAGAGTATGACTGAGGTCAACAAGTTGAAAACCTTGTTGAGTAAAGAATTTGACATGAAATATTGGAGTGTGGCCAAGAAGATTCTTGGAATAGAGATTCGCAGGGACACAACTTCCAAAAGATTGTGGTTATCTCAGCGTAGCTATGTTGAGAGGGTGTTGGAGAGGTTTAGCATGGGTAATGCAAAACTAATGAGTACACCGTTAGTGAATTTTTTAGATTGTCAACTGCCCAGTGCCCAAAGACAGATGATGACGTTCATGACAAGTCAAAGGTCTCATATGCTAGTGCAGTAGGGTACTTGATGTATGTTATGGTTTGTACAAGATCGGAATTTGCACAAGCTGTCAGTGTGGTGAGCAAGTTTCTTTCAAATCTGATTCAACAACATTGGAATGCAGTCAAGCGGATTTTCAGATACTTGAGGGGTACTATAGACTATGACATCATGTTTGGCAGACAATTAATAGGGTGATCCTTTAGTTGTGGGATATGTGGAAGCAGACTATGCAGGGGACTTGGATGCCAAAAGGTCTACCACAGGGTATGTATTCACTCTTGTGGGAGGACCTATTTATTGGAGGTCCATGGTTCAGTCTCTAGTTGCCAAAGAAGCTTTGTGGTTTACAAAATTAGTCAAGGAGCTAGGTATTCAACAAAGTGGAGTTCAGCTACATTGTGATAGTCAGAGTGCCATTTATTTAGCGAAGAACCAGGCGTATCATGCGAGGACCAAGCACATAGATGTGAGGTTTTATAGGATCAGGGAATTGGTTACTTTAGGTGAACTATTGCTTGAGAAAGTTCACACTTATAAGACTATAGCAGACATGTTGACAAAGCCTGTTACCACATACAAGTTCAAGTATTGCTTGAACTTGATTAACGTCTCCAGATGCTAGATGGGAGGCATCCCAATTTATTGTCCCAGGTGGAGCTACGGGTTATGTTTTCATTTTCTCCTAAGGGGTGAATATTTTCCAAGGTGGAGGTTGTTGTAGTATGTGGCTCATATCGAGTAGAACACATGTATAGAGAAAGCATGTTGAGGAAAAACAAGAAACTTGGTCTGAAGAAAACCGTCGATGGTTTTCATAGTGAATCGACCTTTACATCGACAATTTCAGGCAAAAGCCAAGTCAAGAAGAAAATCGTCGACGGTTTTGCATAACCCATAGACAGTTACATCGATGGTTTCAGACATAAGCTAATTTAGAAGGAAATCATCGACAGTTTGATGAAACTGTCAATGGTTTTGTTTAGTGCTGTTTTTTATTTTTGAATTGGTAAGATCAATAAGTTGGGGATACAGAGGAAAATCCTCTGGGGATTAATACAAGGGTATTTAGAGAATTTTATAATCCCTTTGTATGTGTAGGGTTAGCATAAATACAATGTTGTAACCCTAGTTTTGATTGATAGTGAATTTCAGCCGCCGCTTGCTCCCATATGTAGACATAGGCATTCTGCCGAACCATGTTAATTCTTGTGTCGTGTGTTTATTTCTTTTTTTGTCCGTGTGATTGTGTTTTCCATATTGTTCATCATAATTGCTGCATTGCACGATCGGTTCCGAACACATTGATTTGTTTAACAACCTTCATGGTAGTGTGAGACTTTTTAAATCAATAGAGTTGATTTTTTTCAACCCTACATAAATGAGGTCGCGGTCTTTTGTGGCCTTATGGGGCTTCTCAGATCAACTAAATGACATGGACTCCTCTAGCCATATGAGGTTGAGGTTTTATTCTTTGTGCCCTTTTAAAACTTCTTTAGTTAGTTGAGCCTACCTAGCATCTTTTGACCCTATAGGGGTAAGATCCTACTTTTGTGGCTTTATTAAGCTTCTTAAATCATTTGAGTTGAATTGGCCTATTTTGATGGCTAAAATTTTGATCTTCAGCCATGTATAGGTTCTTCGTTAAGTTATCCTACTCTTTTTATGGACTTATGAGGCTAAGGCAGTAGATTCATGGTCCTATGAGGCTTCCTAAATCAATTGAGCTAGCATTCTCACTTTATAAAGTTAAGGTCTTGGTCTTCATGTCTTTGTATTTTCCATCTAAATCTGTAATAATAAAAGAGAAGACCAAACTCATAATGATTTCATTAAGCTTTACCTAAAATTTTTTTATACATCATGATTTCTATGTCATTGTTAGTACACTAAGAAGCATAACGCTCGTTATCTTGGGCATGAATTCCCTTCTATGTCAAGTTATTGAGGTTTATATATTCCATCCTTGTTAAACCAAGCGATTAAATAGGACCCCTCCAACTTGGTCCTAAGAGTTATACTTGAATTTAGTTGTAGTAAAGTCCAACCTCCTCAATGCTAAGTCCTTGATAGAAATTCTTTTACTTTTACCCTAGCACAGTAGTACCTATATATTGATAATTAATTGCTCTGACATGAGCTTGCTCTCCTACCTCCTCATGAATTTAGTTATGTTTTGCTCTTAACCTTTTACTACTTATGTTGGGGTTGAAGGCTTAAACCTTATAGGTTTGCACTCCAATCTATGATAGTACCATGACTTCCATTGCAAGAACTAATTTGAATGGGATTTCCACAATAGTTGTTTTGTTGGTGGGGTAAGAATCATTGGCATCTCCTCCAACCACTTGCCATAAGCTTTTCCTAACTTGGTCATCAAACTTTTCAAGATGGTTATGTTTATTTTCTCTAAATGACTACTGCTCTAAGGATGACTCACAAATAAGTACCTAGGCTTCACCCTTAACTACCTTACAAAATTCTTTGAGTTCCATATTGTGAATCAAGATGTTTCCCACCTATGATCAATGGGGATCATCCAAATTCATGAAATAGTCAATTGTCACTGCTATGAATTTCCTTTTATTTAGGGCTATTGGGAGGAGACTGAGGATGTTCATACCCCACTAAGTAAAAGGCTATTGGCAAAGAAGAGGTGTGTAGAGAGGGTCATTGTGTGATTTCTACATGTACAACTTTGGAAAAATCACACTTTTTAATTAGATTATAAACATCCTTCTATATGATAGGCCAATAGTCCTTCTAGGAAACTTTATAGGCTAAGGACTACATGGCTAGTATATACCCCCCTAATGAATTTCATGCATCAAGTAGTTTTTCTTTAATAGGTGTAAGTGACTCATGTATACATGGGTGAATAACATTGAATAAAGCTACCATTAATGATAATATTTATATGGCCTTTCTTGTAGATAACATATTTAGGGGGATCCTTTGGCAAAGTTCTATCTATTATAAGTTCCATCATTAAGTCCTAAGTCTATCTATTCTAGTTCATGTAATGATCCAAACATCCCTTCAATGCACATCAAATTTCCCTAATTAAAGTGAATTATGGATGCCAAACTAGATATGTTCTCAACATTTTGATAGTATGTTATGCTAATCTATTATATCTTATCTCTCTTGCAAAGTGCATTATTAGCCTTTTAACCTTTTCTAGGTATTTGTCCATCTAATCTTCACAAGCTTCAAATTCAATTTAGACTTGTCCCATCACCATACTAATAAAGCTTTATGATATAACTCATTGCTTTTCATGGATAATCCTAGTTCAAGATTGCATCTCACCTCTGTGGCCTCAGTGAAGATACTTGGTTTAGCCTTATTGTAGTCAACATTATAAAAACCATCTACAAATAGAATCTCATTTCTCTTCCCCTTAATTCTTCATCCATCATGTGATTTGATCTGGAAGTAGTTAATTAAACAATGAAATGGATAAAAACTTCACTTTAATTGCTTGATGGGGCTGGTTTAGAACATTAGACTCTCTATCTTAATCGACCACTTAATTAGTCTTCTTGATATATCAAGTTTTTTGTAAAGATTAATTTACAAGGATGATTATTTGATGTGCCTAAAAGTAAGGGTAGAGTTTCCTTGTAGTGATGATCAAAACGTAAGCCACTTTATCCAATAAGGGTAGTTCTAGTTTGCCATCATAAAATTTTATAGTGTACTACACTAGCTTATAAAGGCCAGCTTCTTCCCTCACTAAGACTGAGCAGACTGCTATGTCTAACACAACCAAGTACAAGAATAGGTCCTCCTCAATTGAAGGTGGTGAAATACAAGGTACATTTTTAGTTAATGAAAAATATTTTCATGTTTATAGCCCACCTAACCTACTCAATGCTTTTGAGGAACTGGAAAAATGGAAAACATATCTTTCTTGATCTCAAAATAAATCTATTCAAGGTTGCTACTCTCCTTAAGAAACTTTATTCGTCCTTCTTTGTATGAGATGACCTCAAAATTAATCTTCTTCGACTTTAAGATTACAAAAGTCTATTTTAATAAATATTTTGCATAACATGTGTGTTGATAAATTTTGCACAATTTCAACTCTGTTAAGACACAGTTTACATCCTTTTGATATTGATCATTGGAGACCATTCCAATGAATGCAGAATTGCAACAAACCCATTCAAAACTCGAGAGAAATTATTGAAATTGTTTAATCAGTTTAATTTTTTTAGCCTTGTCCATATTTCATTTAACTAATTTAAAACATCTCCTCTTCCAATACAATGTAAGAATTTTTCTTTTGCCCATACATATGCTTTTATAATTAGTCATTAATATTGAGAATGATTGTGCTCAATTGTCTATTTTCATTGTCTTTGTGATGGACTACATCTAAATTCAAATTAGTACACCATTACTAGTGGTGAGCTTATTTAAATTGTCTGTCCTATATATGGAGTGGGTTTTCCCTTTTGACATGGACATCATCTTTGGAATTGATCTTTTCTAGATCTTCCAAAGTGAACCATAATTTCTGGATCCAATTCTAAAGGAATGAGTTAACTTTCTTCTTTTAAACAAGTCTAGCCTTTTTTATACATACAAAATTTTCCTATCTGTCTTACATTTCAGGGTTTGATCTTCAGCCAAAAATCTTTTTCCCATCTTTTTTAGTGTATGAACCTTTCTATGTTCAGCCGAGTTCATTTGGGAGGTTGATCTAATAGATCTACTAGCTATTTTTTTAGTAATATCAATGATTTACTTTTTAACCTCAACTTTATTTGAATAAAATCACCTATTATTATTCACAATAAAGTTTAATATTGTAATCTGCCTTCATTGTCTGTTGGTTAAATGAATTTGTGTGGATATTCCTTTGTTTTTGTTTTTTGTTTTAATCTATTTTCTACAAGATAATTACAATCCATTCTGTTTATCTAAAAAGGACCTCATCCAAGGATTTAAATTTAATCTAAAGTCGTATGAGTATTACTTGAAGTAGTTCAAAAGGACAATTGAATGGGCTAATTTTTAAAATTTATAGTCTCTTGTAAGGAGGTAAGTCAAGTCTACTCACAAGTTACTCGAACTCAACTCGTCTCTTGATTCATCTTGACTTGATTTTACTCGAGATCAAGTTGAGTTCGAGCTATTCAAGTATTTTTAACAAGTTAAATTCTAGTTCGGTAATGTCACTCAAGTTGAGTTTAGAGCTTTTCTAATTTTACTATATATATATATATATATATATATATATATATATATATATATATTTTGTATAACGCACCGGGTATCCACGTGTCCATTTTACGGTCCACGTGACTAATCCTGCGCCCCTTGAAGTTGACCTCACAACTTTAAAGGGAGGGTAAATTCAAGAGTTCAGGGGCGGAAATGAGCGCAGGAGGGTTTGAACACCTGACCTCATGAGAGGTACTCCCGCAGCTCATACTACCACCTGAACCACACCTTGGGGGTATTTTACTATCTTTATACTATGTAAGTCATATTATATATATATTTTATAGATATAATTGATATTATAGTACATTATACACACACACACATTTTTAATGTTAATTTATAATTAAATTGAGTTTAATCAAGTTGAGTCTAGTTCAAGTTACATAACTTTAAGATCAATTGAGTTTGGGTTGAATTTTGAAATTGACATTTAAGTCGAGTTGAGTTTGAGTATTTTATTATGTTGACTTGACTCAATTCGACTCGACTCGACTGAATATACCCTAATTTCTTAACTATTAGCAACCTTTTATGGGAGTATGCTATATAATAGAAAATTTTTAGCACTTCTTTTTGTTTTTTGGATGAGGAAATATAAACGCATAATGCCTTGGTGCGTAGAAGCTTGCTTTGTTAGTCTAGGACTAATCAAGATTGTTAGAAGTATTCAACTCTTTAGTAAATTGATCTGGAGCTATTTATTGGCCAAATCCTACCAAGGTGGTATTTGACAACTTGTGACTTCTATTCATGCATAGAAGTTTAGTTTTAATTTTCACAATTTTATAAGTTAAAATAAATATGACTCATTCAAAAATAATAATTTTGAAACAAAAATACGACTTGCCTCGAGATTAAAAGAAGTTTTTTAAGTATCAAACCCTCCTCAAATATTTAACAAAAAGACACCAATCTTTCTCAGATATTTGACAATCCCCTAGAACATTTGAGTTTTGAGACTATTATACTTGATTTATTAATTTACCTCAATTCAAAGGAAAGAAAGTGTTCCTAAAATCAATTATGCAGAGAGGTCTATGAAATTTTTTATGCCCCAAGGAATATGCACATGATTTTATTAAACCTTATGAAAATCAGTGTCATTAACATTAATTTTTTTAGTCATAAACCACAAAGTATTTTCGTAAATTTTTTATACTAAATAAATTATCAGTTCATTGAAATCATTCAACTAATTATTTGCAACCACTTACTTTATTTTCTTCTTTTGATTAGTTAAGCTAATCGCAGAATAGAAGATTTCTAGGGATGGAATAAAAATAATATAGAGGTTTAATAAATTACAAAAGAAAGTGCGTTGACATTATTACATTATAACACAAATGAATATGCAATTTTTTTTTCCATCCATAACATAACACGGAATAGATAATGAATAAGTAATCTCGAGTTTTAAATATCTATCTTTATTCCATTTCGTATTTAATAGAAAAAAACTTAAATTTTTGTATGAATAATTATTTTTTATTAATATTATATTTGTATACAATTTCTATTTCATTTTCACCTAGTTAAATTTTGTCAACTAAATGTAACCTTAATGAGTAATGCTGCATTTACCTACCAAATATCATAATTTTTCTTATCCACTGCTTTAAATAGTTGTCCCATATACATAGTACAATGCTCATGGATAAATAAAAGCATGATATTTAGAAGGTAAGTGTAGCATTTCTAAACCTTAATATATATATATCCTACTCTCATTTTCCACTTCACCCGCCTCCCCCTAGAGTACTCACCTAAGTACTGAGTGTGTCAACTACATTCGCATCCGCATACCACGAGCCTCGCCAACCCTCTCGTCGAAAGTCCCCCATTCAAACCCAACATGGACCTCCAAAAGCTGAGAAATGATAAGGTAAATTGGTTCTCTGCAAGAGTCCAAAGGGAATGGAGCTACGTTTTGAAGCAAAATGCTACTTTAGTCCATTTGCTAGAACTCTATTTTAACTAATATTGCATTACTGCTTAGTGCTTAACCAACTTACGATAAACGATGGCAGTAACCAAATTACGCTGTTAAAGAAGGTGAACAACAGAGACAAAATTCTGTAACACTTACACAGCATCCGAAAAGAAAGACTGAAGAACTGTTTAAAGAAGATTAAAAAAATAATCCAAACCTTGCCCAATTTCCCAAATTGATATGCCAGTGCCCCACAGATGGGCTTCCTCCAGCCGCATAGAAATAGATAACAATGTTGGGTAGAACACTGCATGTTTGATTTGGTTATGATCGAAGTACAAGAAGAAATGCTCCCCACTGTTATTCTCCCACTGCAATTCAGGCTGGTGCTTCTCCAATAAAGACAGGTAATCCCTTCCAGTAATAGCTCCACCACCTGAACCTGCAAGTTATAAAACCATTTTATACAACAACAGGAGCCCACTTCTACTATTCTACTTTTATTCATTTTCAAAGAAAATGGAATGTATTAACAACAACAAAAGTTTTTATTCATTTATTTATTTTGTTTTTATGTCTTTCACCAGGCCTTAACAAGAGATTACCAGTCAAGAAATCAGCAACTTCAAACTACAAATGCACACATTCTCTTGAAACGATTCAAAAACTCAATGAAATAGATGGATATCACATCTTTTTTTTTCTTTGGTAGTAGTGGGGGTTGTGAGATGTTCTCATTGTGTTGATCTGGAGCAGTTGAAGTACATTAAAGATTGGTTGTCAGAAGAACTATCTGATTATTTGGATTGAGTTAAATTGTACCCTACTCTGAGAACATATATTAGATCAATCTGCACTTGGTATATATTAAGTATGTCCAGATGCTAAGGTAAAATAACAACAAAAATCCTCAGGGATGTAGAACTTACCCCTACCCCAAAAGTTACTATGTTCTTCATAATCTTAACTTTTTGAATATTGAATGATTTGGACACCACTCAAAATCACCACCTGAAAACTAGATATGCATAAAAATGACATACCTTCAGAAAGGGGAAAATCATTCCCATAAAAATTGATTCCAAGGAATATCTTGTGGGCCAGTGGATGGGCTCCTTCCCTGGTACTACCAAGGAGCATCTGAAGGACAGAACGAACCCACTTAAGAGGTGCATTGGGACCTGGATGATGAGGACCTGAGAAGTCGTAAGTCATAAGAGAGAATCCATCTACAGCATCACTCAAGATCTGAAGATCTTGTGGCCCAAAATCATGCTCTTGGAGCCTCTCTGAATGTGGTGGACCTATGACGTAGATCAATTGCAGCTGCTTATTGTTCGTCCCTGAGTTTGCAGAATGCAATGCTTGACCAAGTTGCTTTATGAACAGTACTGCCTATTCTTGCAAAACAACAAATAGCCCACAAATCTCACTTCTCCTAAAAGTAAAAAATAGTCTGATAGTACACTAGATACTAACACCAATGATCTAGAAATTCCAGTACGACTAAAGACTTGCAATGGCAACATCAAATGGATTACCAAGAAAGCAACAAATGAAAAGTTTGATAAATAGCAATATTTTTCCTTCCATCCTTCTCAGATGTTAAGTCCCTAAAAAACATTGTTGAAGGCAAAATGAGAATCTGCAGCTATATAACTAGCAAATCTTTTCCCCTATATCATTCATCTCAAATGTTGAGGCACTTAAATTCAAGCATCATAACAGCAATCAGACTCCTATTTTTTAAATATTTAATTGTTTTTCTTAAGTCTAATAGTCATGAAACATGAGGTGAGCTGAAGAAAATTAAGAGAAGGTGAATATCATAGGCTGAAACTCAGGAATGTTTGATTAAGAGATTCCATCATAAACACTGAACAACACTGACCCTGTCTTCCAAAAATCTACTTTTCCTGTCTCGAAAAATGGAAAAGAAGGAGAGGGATAACTGAACCATTGGATGCTAGTTAGCTGTAGAAGGACAAAAAACAATGTGCGGTCAAGAATCAAGTTTACCACGCCAACTTATTACGAGAACACAGAAAACAGAAACATGCAAAACACTTGAGCTAATTAAACAAACTGATATTTGCATTTTCTTATAATAACTTATTGAAGAAAAGTATAAATCTCAAGAAATTAGTTCCATGAAGCGGAGTAGAGTTTTACCAAAATGAAAAAGAAATATTGCTATAGAAGTTAAATTTACCATATTCCGCATGACTGGATCATGCAAGAAACCATATGCTGCCCACCTTGACCAGGATTCTAGCACGATGCCATCATAATCCATTTCCCTATACATCAAGGAGAGGATCCACACCCAAAAAAATTATAAAAAATAAAAAAATAAATAAGAAGAGGGCAGAAAAAGAAACATGTTACCCACCTGAAATCTAACCAGTGGAATTAATTGACCCTCAGAGGCACTATATGTTGACAGGCCCAGTAGAATTAATTCATAAACAATAGATCATAGTAGTAATACTAGTCCCCAAGGGGCCACCCCAATGATTTGAACATGGAATTCCTTCTTAGAAGTCTTACTGTTAAATCTCAGCAGGATGGATGGGAGTTTGTGGAATGGGAAGGGCTATCCCCATTTTGTAACTCAAGGCTCAATGGTATTCCAATGAACCAATAGAAAAATAAAAGGGAAAAAGGAAAACAACTAAAATGGTAATATTTGGTCCAGCGCTACACAACTGCATACTTCCAAAAGGAAGTATTAAGAAAATTAATTCTTGTGTAGGATTGTGCATCATCCTTAAAATTTTCATTACGTTCCCCACAATTCACTGTCAGCTTCCAATTATAGAAACCCTCTAACCATCTCCAAAATATATCTAGGGCCATTTACAATATTTAAGATCCATAAGATGGCAAGGTTAGAAAAGGATTTTTAATGAGCAGTTCCTCATCCATCCTGAATCCCACTCAAAATACTCAATCTAAGCCAACCAGATGCCATAACTAATTTCAAAGGCATCAAGTATCCATTTGTCTGTTTGAGTAAGAACACAAGACTTCTCATCCCTTTGAACCCATGCCCAAGGTCACATCCCATCATAAATTCAATGTCAGCTAAAGAATGAAAAAAATATAAAAGCACATTCAATATCAACTGAAAGGATTCTTTAAGAACACATCCAACAGAATACTCCTCTCTAACAATATGATCTAAAATTCTAAATTCAGAACTTAAGTACCAAACAAAAATAGAAGTGGAGCCTTACTTGCATTCTGTCACAATGAGGTTAATTGCTTTATCCCTTAACTTCTTCTTTCTAAGCAGGTCCTTATGAAAAGCTTCCAGAACGACTCTGGGTACAACCTATAAATCAGAAAAGCAGTTTACCAACTTAATGATTCACTCATATTTGCAAAAGAAGAATGTACTTAAAACAATATAGATAAAAAAGGCCAATTATTTAGAAATGCTCAACAAAATAATCTTTTAAGTTTTTATAGTTTCTCTTGGACACCTCAAAACATTCAGTACTGCAAAACTTCACTAGCATTTTATCAGAGAATTTTGACAGAGAAGCACTTTGTAAAAAGGTGTGCTATATAACACAGGCCCGTGCTTGCGTCTCTAAGCATTTTCCCTTCTAAAATTTTTTAAGTCAATATTCTCAATTCGTAGAATACATCATGAGTATTTCATTCTATTAGTGGACGTAATTAGCACAGATGAAAAATTGTACTAAACTATTTTAGGTGTTTGATATGGTTTTACATAATTTTGCTTGTGATGCACTTAATATCCTAATCTTTTCACACACAATTGGTCCCAAGCCTGGGTAAAGGAGGGTGGTGGCATTAGGTTGTTGACAGCCAGCATAAAACTTGTTAGATCACTATGATATGAATCCTTACCAATCACATAAAATGGCAAAAAAAAAATTCATGTACCCAACCCCATCTAGTGTTACTTAAGAATTGTTTTGTTATTGTCTTCTTTAGAAAGCTAGCAAAGTCATATACTTGATAGTAGCACACTGTATTGTAAATAATGAAATGAGGATTTTTTGTTATACCTGAGCACCTCCTTTCTTTCTAAGATCCGAGATCCATCCCATATCAGCATTATGCCTTCCCTCCAAAATTAATTTTGTCCCTTGGCTGGTAGTTGAAAGAAAAGAAACAATTAGCAGAGACAGTTCTATCTATCTTTCCAAGTTAAAAATTATTTTCAGCATAAAAATTGGGAATATCCAACAAGGTTACAGAAATGTCACTAAGAGTTTCTAGGATTCAAAAAATCCTGCCTAGACAGCCAAATGGCCTAGGCCATCATGATAGATAGTTTAAAAGGCAGTTCTGCCCATATTTTAAACTTTAAAGGCGATAAAGGCCTTGCATCTTAGCAGCTATCTAAAAAAAAAAAAAAAAGTGGTAAGTTTTTTTAAGGAATAAGAACATAAATTTGTCAAACATGATTTAGCTGACAACACCAAGTAGAATAGGTAAAGTAAACCTCAAGTAGAAATGTTTAGAAGAAGGAAAAAGTAAGTTGAGTTTTCTAACAAATCAAGTTGAGTTTTCTAACAAATCTTTTTTAAGAAGGCTAAATTCTAAAAGCTAGCAGATAGAAGGCTTCAAAGCAGAACCAAGATTGAAGTGAGAAGACTAAAGCATCATAAAATATCAATTGAGCATACCTGTTTAGAGTATACCAGATAGGGGATAAATGTGTAAACTTAGAGTTGAACCTTTTTGCCAGATCATAGCCTTTAGAATTCCTGCACAATTTTAAATGTGATCAGGAATTTATCAATTTTAAAGCTTGGTATGCAGTTACAAAAAATGAGGACCATGAGTTATTGAGCAAAAACCTAATAAATGGCGTGATGTTGAAGTTCAGTAACCAGAAAAAAAGGAACACTAGAATAGGGAAAATGTATGCAATTATGAACATACATAATGCAACATATTCGTAGAAGGCCTCAAAGGGCAGCAGGAGGGAGGAAGGGAGAGAGAGAGAAAGAGAGCAATTCTACTACAATCCAATACAAAATTTTAACACAAAATGCACTAACCTCCCTGGAGGTTTGCAAAAAGTGCATGGACCTCCCCTGATGTTCAAAAAATGATACCACCTCCTAACATTTAAATATGATGTTTTGATGGCACTTATACCTCCTCCATAAGTTTATCATGTCTTATAAAAACAGAAGTCAATTGGTGGCCTGCCCTTACTTGAAACCAACATATAAATTGTGAAAGGACTTGAAAAAATGAAAGCAGTTACAAAAATTCAACACGCCTTTTCACAGGTATGCATTTTCTTCTGCACTAGTATATGTTTCAATACAGCTAGCTTTCCATGGACTAGCATCAGCAGTTTCTTTGAAATCTAAATGAAAGGTATGTGACTTTGACCTCTTTGGCGTTTGGGCTTCTTTCACTTAACATTTAAGGTATCGAATTGGTTATTAAGACAAATATATCACGCCGATGCCATTATGGCGAACAACAAATTGAGGTACTATAGTGTTACACCCATATAAGTATCCCTGTATTTAAATGTCTAGGGAGGTCAATGCCATGCTTTGAATGGTAGGGGAGGTCTGCACTATTTGGCAAACCTTAGAGGAGGTCAGTGTATTTTGTAATATAAAAAAATTGAAATATATAATCAGAAAAAGCCCATAAACAAGTTTATAAGTAAAAGCCTAATATTATATTAATTTTTTCTTTTGACAAATGTGAATTCTAGAGATCACCCAAAATAAACACGAGCTTTGACATCCTGTATGATCATATCCCTAGCCATATCAGGAAGCTCATGACCCATGAGAATATAACAAAATAGAACTGCGAAGAAGCCGCAAAAATAAAACACAAAATTAGAATCACTATTTTCAATGTTTCAAACAATTAACATCAAAAAGCCTGGCTAGCTCAATAACCGGCTTCACCATACCAACTTCTTTTAGGAGAATGATTGTAATGACCAGGTATATCCAGCGAAGGCCTCTCAAAATTGACAATAACTCATGCATTAGATTGGGCCTAGGATCAATTACTACCGCATAAGCAATCAATGAGATGCCTAGATGGTCTCTTATAGTTCCCCTGTTCCCCAAAACAAATATAATACAGGTTCATCAAAGGAATATGACAAGGACCCATCAATCTTTGGCAGTGCACACCCGGAAAGAGGAGTTTTCCATCTGCTGATTGGTATCTCTTTGTACATGAACCTAACATCAGTTTCTTGGTTGTCAATAACGCCCTGTCTTTCTCAATACGAAACACTGCTCTGCAGTCATGGAGCTGTAGCCTAACATATTAAGCTATGAGGAGTTCATCCTCTTTTAATTGGCTGCCTAACCAAATAACTTTCTGATCCTAAGGAAAAAATAACCTCTTCAGGCCGCAGTTTGACATTACTTTGCTCCAAATTTCCCTTGGATGCACAATAAATCAATTCTAATTATATCCTATTCCACTTATTGCGTAACAACAGGTTGATGCATGAACTACTACTTGTGAGATCATGTAGAAACCACAGGCATAAATCTTCATGAGAACTTGTAAAATTGCCCCAACATGTGTTCTGCAACTTGTTTACATGCTTCAAGGACTGCTAATAATTCCACCTTAGCACTGCTAATGAAAAAGGGAAGATAAGCAAACATAATGTTAAAGAAGCTGAAAAATTAGCCAAAACAAGTTCTGAAGAGACTGAAAAAATTTATCATGATTATCCCAAAAAAAAAAATTTCATCACGGTCAGAGAACCATGGAAATGACCTAGACAATGACCTGAGAACATAACAATAAAAAAATTCAAAAAACAAACATACAAATCTGTTTACCACATCAATTCAGGACGGGCATTTAATAATTGTGCAATTCAATCAGTAAACATAGCATTTCAATCACACTAACAACATCACATTAAAGTTGAAAATGTGTTCCTATTATTAGAACAATTAAGTACAACTACAGTATTAGTAATTAAATAAAACAAAACAGAAGCACAAGGAGATCATACCATGGAGTAATGTAGGCCAGTACAGGATATGTATAATGCCGGTGAGACATATTTCCCAAAACATTCTCATTCTCCTGAATTTCTTACGAATTCCAAGAACAATCACAAAAAGCCCTCTTAAACAACGGAATCAGAACAAATAATGCAGAAATCCGCAAGGTTGCCGAGAAAATGACGAAAACTACGAAGAAAAAATAAATCCTAAATTTTCATTTCTTACTCCTCCCCCCCCCCCTCCCCCCCCCCCCCCTCCAATCATTCTCTGCAGTCAAACAGTAGATAAAGATCAAATGCACCAAAAGACTGAGGGATTACAGTACATACAGCGAGAATTTCTCGATAGTTCATATTGGCTTTGACGAGGCCACGTTGGTGTACGTCTAAGAGTGAATTCTTGCGTGGAGCGTATTTTATGCGGTACACGAGCATGGAAATTGAAGCAGATACGAGGAAGACGACGAAGAAGACGATGGTGAGCTTGCTTTCTTTGCTTTGATTTTGACGATTTGACGTTCCATCTCGGTTTCGACGGCCACTGGAATCGGCAGCTACTCGGCGGTCTCGCTTCCTGGCCATTCCGAGTCACGCTCGACTTAGTGTCCTCGTTGGAGCAGAGAGCACATGGTCCATTTGAAAAGAAAATATTAGCGACCAGAAGAAGAGTACCACGTCATCCGCCATCCGTACTCTTAAACCAACGATAAGACGCCACTCGTTAGCAGAAAATCTATTTTCATTTGTCAAAATAGTTAAAACTAAAACAAAATATACCTATTTATGCCCTTGGGTAATGGCTCACGTGGCAAGGGCGGGCTTGGGATGGGCCACTTACTGGTTTAAGTCTCGATTCCTGTCTCAAGTGAGCAAATCCTGTATTTACCCCTGCGCAGTGAGAGGGGTCTTGTTGCATGGACGTGGGAGTAGTCTAATTACCTTGTGTCACCACCAGAGTGTGCCAGAGTGTGTTCGGTTAATGAGAGTATCAACTAGAGTGTCAAATGGATGAACCGGGGAAGTCAGGACACTCGACGTAATAAAAAAAATAGATTTATTTATTATTTGTTGTATTGCAATGAAAATAAAAAAAATAGAAATGTGTCACACTAGCCTTACATTTTTATCCATAGTACAATCTCTTTTATGCTTAAAGAAGGAAAAATTACAACTTTTTTTTAGGATGGATTTGAATATGTATGGGTTTGGATTGGAAGTAATATAATTTTGTATTATATTTTATTTAAATTTATATAAATTTAAATTTAAGAACTTTAAATTTCAAGTATATAATAATAGTTGAAAAATTCCTGTAATATTATATCGTTAGACTCTTAATTAATTACTTTAAAATTATCAAGGTGCATAGTGTGGAAAACTCATAAGTTAAGGCAGTAGCTTGAGATACTTAGCATGAGGTTATCTTGATACGATGATTTAACAATTTATATTGTCAAACGAGAAACACATAGATGCTAAGTTGTTTGCACAACATGGTCAATGCTGGACATGGTAGGGGCAATGGTTAACTTGGTATGTCATGTGCCTCATTGACATATGGTGTTGCTATTATGTGGAATAAGTCATGATTAAGGGAAAGCCATGTTTGACACAAAGGTGTTGACCTATGGGCAGTGTACAATCTCAATGTTAAACGTGATAATGTTGGCATGTTGAATATGTTGGGCAATTACTTAGTAGTTTTCATTGTAAGATTGACATACAAGTTTGTTTGAAGGATGAAGTGGTGGGTTGACATTTGGACATATTTCTAACCACATAATTGTAGATATAACTTCTTTTACCTTATTGGCAGTTGTTGAGTGCATCTAATACAACTTAGGCAGTTGGGGTTGTCAATTGTATACTCTAGGTATATAATTAAGGGTGTCAAATGTGTATTATATGATATGTGGGTGGCATGGGGCATTGGAAGGAATTCATGCAGGGCGTTTCTACACATGTTAAGAGTGTGTAATCCTTATCTTTGAATAAGAAAGAGGTTGTGAGGTGTTCCTCTTGCAAATATTGATGCATTATGAATATTATTTCATTGTTCAACACTTGCAGGACTTAATCAATGTATTTGAGTGTCATTGGCTTAACTAAGTTAGACTTAGTGCCATTGCAGTGTGAAGGTATGCGGTAATGACTTAGACCATGTGATACATACTATCATAGGAGGTTAATTATGACTAAACCAAAAGATAAAAAGTTCTAGAATTATACCAATTGATTGTCTTTTTTTTTTTTTTAACTTGAATTACATTGGGTTATGTGGGGAGGACCTTAGGTTGCAATTTGGACATTTGAGTGACATCTTCTTAAGATAAACAACAAGAAATAGTTAATACAATATGTGTTAAAGGAACAAATTTACAATGTGTAAAAACGGAATGAGGCTTTCTCCATATGTTTATGTGGCAATATTCTTCCTTTTTTCATTCTTTTATTTCAGATCTCTCTTTAACCCCTTTATCTCTTTATACTCATGACTATGTCTCTTCTCGTTGCATAACCTTTTCATTTTCAAGTTTTCATGCAACCTATTGGATATAGAGACCTTCAATTGAAGACAAATGTGGAAATTTCTCTTGTTTAAAGGGGGCTTCTTTGGTCGTGGAGGGTGCTCTCATGATCAACTCTTACTGGTGTCATGGCCCTTATGGGCATTATGATCGCGCTCTAGCTTTCCTTTGGTTTTGATGTGGCGATTTGAGGTTGCAAGTGGAGCCTTCTGATGAAGTCCTCCCTTCCTAGTGGTGTTACTCAACAATCAATGTAGGCAAGACTCAGGTTATTGCAATCCAAACTCCTTGTGATCTCTTGACAAAACTTTTTCTTGCAACTTAGTGATGTAGGACGGGATGGATCGACCTAGGCTTACGGGTCAACCCTCACACAAGCACATACACTCAAAACACTTTAAATTAATAATTTAATTATCCGAACATAAACACCATAAATCATGCTATATTTCACATGTTGGAATTTTGAGAAGGTATAGATTTTATCCAGAAATAAGTCCCAAGCGTTTACTGATCAAGGAGTCTAGTTTTATGCGGAAGATGTTACTTTCAAAATCAAGATTTCAAGTTTTAAGCTACCAAGCTAACATTCATACAATTGATTTAAGCTAGCAAGTATCAATATTGAAATCTATGGATTCAAATGTGCTATTCAAATATGGAATTTTAGATTTTCAAGAAAGACATACACAATATGAGTAAGGGTTCAAAACAAATACTGAGTTACCTATAGATACGTTGGATGACTTTGACGTCGTTCAACACAAGTTAGACCACACCTTAAGTCCCTCGTGCAAGCTTTGAAATACCAAGACAAACGCAACAATGGAGAGTAGATGATGATGGCCGTGTGGGCGTATGAAGGGTGTTTCCGTGTGGGTTAGAGAGGGAGGATATGGTGATGGAGTGATATATGGATTAATTATATAAAAGAAGGGTGAATTGGTTATGTGGGCAAGCTTCGTCGACGAAGCCAGAGTTCGTTGACGAAGTCCCTTCTGTACTCGGCGACGAAGTTCAGGTGCTCGTTGACGAGGAGAAGCCAAGAGGTTTTGGGAAACCAGGAATCTTAAGCTCCTCGACGAGGTCACCGTCTCGTCGATGAGGATGCCATTTTGTCGACAAGGATGATCGAGTCAAGGGCTATAAATATCAGTTTCCATTACTTCCAAGTTAAGAAATCTAAAAAAAATCTCCTCCTTCTCTCTCTAGAACTTGAAGATCACTCTCTCTCTAGATTCCTTCGTTATTTGTCGCCTAATTCGTAAATTTGACGTTACCACATAGATCAGGGTAGGATTCTCTTCGCGAATAGTGGATCGGAATCTTGTTTCGAGCGATTTCGGGTTTTAGTCCAAAATCGAGGTAAAGCTCAGTTTCCATTTTTGTTTCGAAATATGTGTAGTAGTGCGAATTGCAAGGAAGTATTGTTCTGCGTTGTTTAGGTTTTGGTGTCTCGATTCGTAGTTTTGGGAGCCGTACAGTTTGTGGTTCGATTTCGGGGTTAAAGTAAGGGGATTCTGTTTATATCAGTTTATTTTTGAAATCAAGATCGGTTAACCTGTAGATTATGATCGTATGTATGTTTTGACTACTTATTTGGGAAAATTTATCAAGTAAAAATGCAGGATTTTGGGTTACAGTTTTCGAGAAAATCAAGATTTTCGGGTATCATCTCTACTTTGTGTGGAAAACTGTATGTGGTATTTAAACTGTATTATTGAGGTGACCGTATCCCTATTTGTATAAAACTGTATGCTTGAGTTGGAAAACGATATGATTTACGGTATATCAAATAAATGTGGAATGTATGGTTGTATGTAATTGTTCCAGGTATTTTGTAAAATAGTTATGTGGTGGCTAATTACTGTACGCTGATGAGTATACGAACATGAGTTCCAAAATGATTCCATATTTTGTGAAATCAGCTAGTGGCGGCTAATTACCGTATGCTGAAACAACTATGTGGCGACTAATTACTGTACGTTGTGCCATGTGTCGGTTTATTATCGTGGGCGAGAGTATCAGGCTCTATATCCGAGGATGTGAAATATAGTCTGTTAGTTCTGGCTAGTCACTGAAGGGTGTGAGCTACACCGTATTGGCGACGTACCGCTGTGAGGCTTCGGTTATCACAGGGTATCAGTTGCTTGAGTGTGACGACACTGACCGTATGTTTGGGTATTGTATGTACTAGAATGGATTTGTGAAAATACTAGAACTGTATAGAACTATATGGTAATGTTTCGAAACTGTAACGTATTGTATGGTGTTATGTTTTACGTAAAATAATACTGGTATGTCACACACTGATATAACTTGCTTTCTTCCTTACTGAGAGGTGTCTCACCCCGAATGTATATACAAATGTTTTCAGGTCCTTTGGGTAGCTAAAACTAACATCCTAACATCCGAAAGCACCTAATAATCTTCAAATGAAATGTCCAAACAGATACAAATCCAAGGAAAATAATAATAAAGTCTTCCATCATAAAAGTCATCCATCAAAAGCCTTCAAATCCCGTATGTACTTCAAAATAGTTAAGAACAAAAGCGGATATTGGGAGGTCATCCATGTGTCATTATCTTGGTAAAGGAGTGGACATCGGGAGATCGTCCACATGTCACCATGTCTGCAAAGAAAATGGGCAGGGCATGTTGATCCCCATCACTTAGATGATTTTTATATTACTACTAACTACAACATTAATGACTAGGTTGTTCAATTCATTTTGGATGCCACTTCACGATTAATGCCATTCATCTCTCCAAATAGATTCATTGAAATAGACTTTTTGTAAGTATTCTTGCTAGCAACTGAGTCAATGTTTTGTGGTACCATTAGGTTGATGGATCATACAATTTTATTCATTCACCTAATAAAATTTTAATTAGTTAATTTTTTTTTTGTTGCATGCTAAAAGAAAGCAATTAAAAAGAGCTAATCCTATAGATTTTGGACGTTAAGTTATGCATTGGTGGCAACAATGGGTTTTGCTATGAACTATTTGCGAAAACGAAAACAAGGATTTCAAGATTTATAGGGCAAAGATGATTTTTTTTTTTTTTTTGCTAATTTTTTTCTCAACATTTAGGTACAATATTTTTAACAAAATCTTATAAATCATTTTTATTTATAATAATTGCGTACTTTTATACTGATGTCTCCTTTATGTTAATTGTTTATGTGGGTGAGTTTTTCTATTGCACAAAAGCCGGATAAATATTTTAGCATCATGTCCATCTAGATCGAAATCCATTTTTGGATCACTTTTTTATGGGTTAATCCAACCCACTTTCCTATGCACTTCTTAAGACTGTCTCTTCTTGTTGCATAACCTTTTCATTTCCAAGTTTTCATACAACCCATTGGATATAAAGCCTAATGCGAAAGTGTTGAGAATTCCACTTATGAGCTTGTCCCACATTGGAAAATTAGAGTGGATGATGGGTGCTTATATACATGGTTGGATCTAAGACCCAATAAGCTTAACTCTGGGTGTGTGACATCGTAAAACGTTGAGGTGTGAAACTAATTCTCCTGACGTGCTAACAGTTGGAAGACTAAGTGTGTGGTTGAGGCCAATAAGGATCATCTAGGCTGCAGATGGATCCGAATAGGGTCAAGACGTGAGAGGTAGGATTGGTTCGGAGGCACGTGGAATGCAATCCTACGCATGTAAGACGCCAATGGTAAGGCCCACTTGAGCAACTGTTGGAGAATTGTGCTTGCTCCCAAAAGGGAGACAATTTCCGTTCAAGGGGGAGCGGTTGAAACTCACAAGTGAGGGGGGGATTGTTAAAAATTTCACTTGTGAGCTTGTCCCATATTGGAAAATTAGAGTGGATGATGGATGCTTATATACATGGTTGGATCCAAGACCCAATAGGTTTAAGCTTTTGGATCAAGTTGGTATTCACCCATGTGTATCAAACCCATCCATGGGCTCTTCCGATCCTAATAGAAGGAACCTATGAGAGCTTCAATTGAAGACAAAGGTGGGAGCTTCTCTTATTTAAGGGGGCGTCTTGGGCCGTGGAGGATGCTTTTGCTAACAACTCTTGCCGGTGTCATCTTCATTGTCATTGTGATTATGCTCTACCTTTCCTTTGGTTTGATGTGGCAATTTGAGATTGTAGGTGGAGACTTCTGATGAAGTTCTTTCTTCCCAGTGATGTTACTCAGCAATCAATGCAGGCAAGACTTTGGTGATTGCAATCCAAACTCCTTACCTGACACTTTTCTTGCAACTTGAATGATTTTTATATTACTAATTACAACACTAAGGACAAGGTTGTTCAATTAATTTTGGAGTCCACTTCACAATTAATGTCATTCATCTCTCCCAACAATTTCAATGAAATGGACCTTTTGTAAGTATTCTTATAGCAACTGAGTTAGTGCTTTTAGGTACCATTAGGTTGATGGATTGTACAATTTTTATTTATTCACCTTATTGGTTTTTAATTAGTTTTTTTTTTGTTACTATTGAAAGGAAGCAATTAAAAAGAGCTAGCCCTACAAACTTTGGACGTTAAGTTATGCATTGACGGTGACAATAGGCTTTGCAACGAACTATTTGCGAAAAAATAAAGATTTCAAGATTTACAAGGCAAATATGAACTTTTTTGCTAATCTTTTTCTCAACATTCAATTACAATCTTTTTTAACAAAATACTTTAAATCATTTTTATTTATAATAATTAATACTTTTATACTAATGTCTCCTTTAAGGTATGTTAATTTTAACTAGTATTGTTTATGCAAGTGAGCTTTTCTATTGCAAAAAAAGTAGGGTAGCTATTTTAGCATTGTGTCCATCTACATTGAAATCCATTTTTGGATCACTTTTTTGGGGTTAATCCAACCCTCTTTCCCATGCATTTCTTAAGGCTTTCAAGCATGCCATGTCGCATTCCAAATTATCCAGATGTATATGCTGGATGGAATGCCTTTAGTAGTTTGGCTCTTATATATTCGTAGTTGGGATTCACTATTCCTTCGGGGTTGTAACAACCACTTTTTTAGGCAGTGGAAACAACCAAGGAGTTTGTGGTGAATATCATAATTGAGTTTTTTGGAACCGCAACCACATTTATCACAGGATATATTTGACTCTCTCTAGTTTATCATTGAGAGTGACAAAGAATTTGTTGGAAGAAGAAGAATGGTGAGGCTAATAGCATGGGTCATATGTGTAGGTGTTACTATTAAAAAATGGCCTTTGTGTGGAATAGTTGCGGTGGCGAATCAAAACTAAGGATTGTGTTTGTTTTGGTTGCTTTTGAGTTCGGGTATAATTGACAATGAAGAGTCGGGACTCTATCATTAATTGGTCATGATATGACTACTTTTTTGTACCTAATGTGGGAATAAGTCCATAATACTAAGAGATAATAGTTAATTAAGGTCATGCCAAAGTTGCTATTTGTAATTTTTCGTATGTTGAGTTGTGAAGGTATTAGCCCATATAATACTATCAAAATGTGTTTTGTTTTTGTATTCTTTTTCATTTCAACAAATTTTAGAAAAATAATGTATACCAAATGTTTGATGAATTTTTTGAGACAACACCAAAGAAAACTATCTCAATTACTTGTATAAATTATTTGTATAAAATATGTAATTTTTTATTTTATTTGAATATTGCTTGATCTACCCAAAATTAATACTCATAAAGAGAAAAAGAGTTACGAATCCACCATTAAAACACCCCCATATAACCAACTTGGAAACTTTAATACATACACATTCATGAGAGGGAATCGTTATAAGGCTACAATAAAAACCCTCATATAAATGCCCATAAAATTTTATAATCCCCATAAACGCAATAATGCGCTCATCAATGTCGAATCAATGGAGGGTCAACCTCCACCACTATAAAAAGAGATTTGGAGAAGAGATAAAACATCTCATTAATACTCACTCTTTCTACTGTTGCAATTCATAGTCTCTCATTAGTCACTTACTTAGACATCAGAGTGATCCCTGGAGTGCACTTCGGGTCCTTCAAGCCATCCTTACGTGACTCTTTTCAGGTGGTCGTGATCAGGAAACGATTCACGAAGATCGTTCAATTTTCAAGCAGCAACATTGCTAAAATTTGTAATTATTACCATCGAAAATTGAAAATGTTTATTATATTTTCTTTTTGAGTATTAAAGAACATATAACTACAAACCATTGAGAATTTTTAGAAACTAATTTTAGAAAATTCAAGCACCAATTATTTGACGAAGTTTCTAAGAGAAATTATCCAATATAATAACATGAAAATTGAAATAAAAAGATGTTGTTTACTTATAGGTTTTAAGTTTAGTCTTGTTTATATATATATATATATTTGAGAAGTTATAGATTTTTATTTTTATTTGAGATGAATTTTTTTCAAAGAATTAGTTTTCTTGGCAATATTAGGTGTGCATTGCCAAAATGAAAGATATGGTAAATACTGTTAACTTTGGAGAAATGCAGATAAAATAATCAAGTATTTGAAATGGGTTTACCATTTTGTAATTAATGATGTGAATTTCAAATTCAGGTGTTGCGCGCCTAACCAGCAAAAGACTCAAAAATCCCTATTCTATTGGTATAATTTTCCGAATCATTCATTCACCAACAAAGGCAAGCAAAGGACAAAGGCAATTGATACTTGCTTTATTCTAAGCATCTAGATGCTTCTCTAAAGGGTTATAAGTATTTAGATGGTAAGTAAGGGCTATTAAATTAATTAAACTACAAGTGACTTTTAAAGTTAATAAACTGATGTGTACTATAATTTTGTACTTTTTATATATTAAAAAATTGGTTAATGACAAATAATATACAATATTGCACATCATGTGGGTTATAACCTAGTTAAAAGGAATATCCACGTCCAATTCATGTATTTGGAAAAAAAAATGCATGTATATCAACATTACTAAACTTATTAGAAATAGTCTGTGATGATTACATTAAAGTTACAGATGGTTGGATTAGTGAACTCAGACATCTTATACTTAGTTTGTAACGATCCAGAAAATACTGATATTTAAATATTAAAGAGAGAGGAAAAATGGAAACAGGAACATAAGGAGGCAGTAAACTTCGTTGACAAAATCGCATTTTGGAGATAATAATGATAATATTAATTTCAAGGAATTGGCAGAATTCGTCGACGAATACAGGGCTTCATCGACGAGTACATAAGGAAATTCGTCGACGAATACAGGGCCTCGTCGACGAGAAAGTACCGAGAGGCGTTATGGGGCAACCAGAATTTCGTCAACGAATATAGGGACTCGTCGACGAATTTATTGAAAGATTCGTCGACGAGATGACGTGTCTCGTCGACGAAGGCCGTAGTATATAAGGGGAAAAATTGGATTTTTATCACTTATCCGCGCCCCTCTCTCTTTTCTCTCTCTCTCTACGACTCTCTCTCTCACTTATCTCTTCGTTTCCTTGCCTGTTTCTCGCCGGATCGAAGATCTGAGGCTACCATGACGCTCTTGGCGAGATTCTTTGCAAGTCTGTTGGAGCTGATCGCTGGAAAAGTTGGGTTGGATTTCGTCTCAATCTTAGGGTAAGACATTTTATTCAGTATTTGTCTTTCCCTCAGTTATAAGAAATGTTGTAGGTAAGAAAATATTGATATTTTGTTATAGGGGATTGTGTTTTCAGGATGATGAGCTATGAACCCTATAGGTATAGAGTCAGAGTTTTATAGGGGTTTTTCAGAGTTAAGGTAAGGGAAATATGCTATGCTAGGGATTTTCATAATGCTATCAGAGACTTCATAGATACATATTTATACCAGTTTATTAAACAGTGTTTATAGAATATGAGTTTAAATACATGTGTGGCCTAAGTAGATTTTTATGTAATGAAGAAATGTATACAACTTTCATGATGAATCGTACTATACTAGATATACAGATATATATATATATATATATATATATATATATATATATTCACATAGAAATGTACTTGCATATACAGCTTTTATATGAATAGTTTCATGAAACAGATATATATATATATATATATACGTATACATGGGTACAGTTTTGTCTGGATTAGTATTTATATCACGGCTTTATACAGAACAGTATATACAGAGTTATAGTATGTCATATTTCGTATTACCATAACATACAGAGTGTATAGACAGATATACAGGGGTAGCATCAAGATGCTACCGATATAGTATACAGAGATTACAGTATTTACAATATAGAAAGATAGCATTATGGTAACTTTGGAAACATGGTGAAAATAGTAAAAGAGTACATATGTATATAGTATTAGATCTCTGTGGAAAGATTACAGACAAATACAATACAAATACAGTTTACAGAGCACGATACCGTTGCTATATACAGATAGAGTGCAACCACATATCTTAGATAGTGTGTGGGTACCGTCTAACTATACTCGGAGAGGATGTAGCTCCCTAGTACGCTGGGTAGAGGGGGCTAGTTAGACGAGGTAGCAGCCAGTCCCGTGCCTAAGAGAGGATGCAGTTTGGCCGGGCTGAGGTAGTGTAGAGTATATTGACTTATTTGGAGGGCCGACCAGATGAAGTCCCGCCTATGGGCCGCACAACCCTATCATAAGGGGTCAAATCATGATGTACAGAGTCCTAGGGATAAAATATAGATATGTAAATGTATACAGTTTTACAGTATATGATGAGTATAGTATGATATTATCAATATGAAAAGTAAAAAATACAGACAATACAGTATATCTTAAATTGTGAAAGGAAAATAAGCTTTACAGATGTTTTATTGCATTATAGTTCTGTACTATTTTTAAGTATTCTTAACTTAGTTGCCACACACTAATAATAGCATATTTCCACTTACTGAGCGTTGACTCACCCCATTACTTTACCATTTTTCAGGTGAGCCAACTAGGCGAGCAGACCAGGATCGCGGATAGAAAGTTGTTTGATCACCCTGGTTATAGGGTGAGTTTTTGTTAGAGCTGAGTATTTTTGAGTAGATGACGCTGGAGGGGGTATTTTTGTGTGACTATGGTCTGTATATATAGAATTTTGGTATTGCATAGTAAATATGTAAATGGTTGCATGATATGTGTTTTCGCTGCCTAGGTATGGATATGGATATATATATATAAATGGTATGAATTTTGAGGTCATTACATAGTTGCCATGAGATCATTTGTGAGGGGCCAAAGTTATACAAATGCATGAATTATGTGATGTTAATGATGTTGATCTTGAGAGAACATGGATTGAGTTAGTTGGACATAAATTAAGCCTTTATAATGATTATGCTTAGCCAACAAATAATGATGATGTTTACCATTATAATACTTATACAAGCTCGTGTATATGCTTTCAAGTCTTACCTTACTTTGGTTGATGATGATGATGTTTTATGGAAGGTGTGAAAAATCTAGGGACAAAAGATTCAATTATACTCATGTCCAACTTATAAATGTCATTGAACATTCAAATGGCCTATTGAAGGTTATATTTCTAATGTTAAAGAGGATGACTCCTTTTGACCGTGATTTTAAAATAGATATAGCCATTTCTTGTTTTGTGGTTCATAATTTCATATAGAAAGAGTCATTTTGAGATTAATTTTCCCAAATTTTTATTAATCAACGTTTTTTTGTTAACCCGAAACTCCAATTTGAATGATCACTTTAGAACCCCATACAAGACCAAACTAGAGAGGACGTGATTGATCTCATAACTCCCTCTTGATAAATTAAGGATTGACCTTTGTGCAGAATCAAATCCATGACCTCCTACTTCTAGGAAGCTTTGCAGCCCACCCATTTCAACTTGAGCCAAGCCTTGGGGGCATTTTGATAGACCTATGATAGTTTGAATGGATGATGAACAAGATCATAGGGATCATATAATAAGGCAAATGATTTATGTGGGAGTGTGCAAGACCAACAATTAATGAGTAATTTGTGTGAAGAAATTGACACTTTAATTACAATAAAACAAGAACAAAGGGATGGTAAAACTGGATATGGCTAAGGCTTATGAAAGAGCAAATTAGAATTTTCTTCTAGAGGTTCTTAAGAATTTTGGTTTTTCTAAGAGATTTTGCAAGCTTATAAAAAATTATGTGGAGTCCCCGTGGTTTTCCGTTATGATGAACGAAACTTTTAAAGGGGTTTTTCAATTGACTAGAGGCTTGAGGCAAGGGGATCCACATTCTCCTTATTTATTCATCAATATGGAGGATGTTTTGACAAGGTTTCTTAGGAAAAACTGTGAGACAGGTCATATTGACAATTTAATCATCCGATTGGGGTCACTTTGGTTTTGCATTTGCTTTATGCGGATGATATTCTTATTTTTGAAAATGGTGGGAAAAGGTCTATTAGAAATTTGGTTTACACTCTAGAGATGTATAAGAAGTGGTTGGGTCAAAAAGTCAGCAAGATAAAGTCTACGTTATTCCTTTCGAAATACATTACTCTTGCTCAGAAATGTGGGTTATTGAGAATCACGAGTTTCATGGAAGGTAATTTCCCAGTTATGTATTTGGGCGCGCCTTTGATTTTTGGAAAATTGTCTTCCAAGATCTTGGAGCCTCTTGTGGTGAAGATTAGGAAGAAAATTGCAGGGTGGAAATTTAAGTTGCTCTCGCAAGGTGGAAGATTAATTTTATTAAGACGTGTTGTCTAGCATGCCGATACATTTGATATCGATTATTAATGTTTCATAGGTCACATTTTCTCACATCAACTCTCTTCTTGTTAATTTTTTATGAGGAGAGGTGAAAGGTAAAAGGAAGATTCATTGGCGCTCTTGGGAGAAAATTTGTAAACCCACCTCGAAATGGGGTATGGTCTTGAGAGATCTTAAAGAAGTCCAAAAATCACTTCTCATGAAATTTGCCTTCAGACTACTCACCTCTGACAATCTATGGTCAGGTTTTTTAGGGCTAAATTGTAACGATCTGCCTAGTTTACCCATTTTTTTTTCCTTGAATAACATTCAATATAATAATCCTGTTTAACTGAATAGCATAATCAACCTAGACCCATGGGTACTAGGGATTTACTCAAAGTACAATTCTGATACCTAAAGAGCAGGAAACGTAAACTACAACATAATATACAACCAACCACAATACCAGAGTTCTTCTAAAACTGCTATATATACAACATCCAAAAAATTCCAAAAGTACCCTAGGGTCTCAACCCAAAAATAAACTCGACCCTAGCTTAACAACTCACCCTTCAGACAGGGTAACCCCACCGGTCTCTACTGTTGCGGAGCTTTATCCGCTCCTCTACCTGGATTTCGTGAAATGTTTATATAGCTGGGGTGAGACACCTCTCAATAAGGGAAATTGTAATAACCCGATAAATTAATCAAGGCCTTATTGAAGAACATAGAGGATTTGTCGACGAGGATACATGAGGACCTCGTCGATGAAAAGATACCGAGAGAGGGTTTAAGGCAGACTGAAACTCATTGACGAGGGTGCAGGTTCGTCGACGAGCTTTCTACAAGACTCATCGACGAGATGACGTGTCTTGTCGACAAAGCTGACCCTATAAATAGTTGAAACTCGGATGTTCAGCAATAAGTCTAGCGAGAAACTCTCATTCTCTCTCTAAAACGTCTTCCTCTCCTTTTCTCTTCGATCCCAGCTCCATTTCTCGCCGGATTGAAGATCTGAGGCCACCACGACGCTCCTGGCGAAGTTCTCTGCAAGTCTGCCGGAGCTGATTGTTGGTGGAGATGGTTTGAAATTCATCCTAATTTCAAGGTAAGGTATTTTATCCAGTTTTTACCTTTCTCACAGTTATAGGAAATGTAGTATGCAATGAAATACTAATATTTTGTTCTGGGGGATGGTGTTTTCAGGATGTTGAACAGGGAACCCTGCGGGTATAGGGCCAAAGTACAGTGGAGGTTTTTCCAGAGTTTAGGTAAGGAAAATATGTTATGCTAGAAATTTTGTTATATATTTCAAAAGACTATGAATGTGTATTTATAAGCATGCAGATCGGATTATTTTTCCAGAATATTATGAATATTATTTTTACAGCAAGGTTACAGAAACTGAGCATGAGACTTTGTTTACTCAAATGTGTGGCATGAGTTTATTACAGTATAGTATGTAGATTTTTCAATATTACAGATATTCAGCTATATAGATTATTAGCAATAAATGAGACTTACAATATTTTTCAGAATAACATGATTCCTAAACCATAACACTCAAACAATTTATACAGATAAATTATACAGTTATAGCATCAAGATACTATAATTATGTTATTTAGAAATTACAGATTTTATATACAGATAGTACAAATAGTACAGACAGATAGTACATATGTTATAGACAAATAATATAGATATTATGGACAGTAATCACAGATATTACAGATAGAAATTATAGTTATTTCAGATTTATAGTGTTATGGTTGTTTTGAAATCATGTAAAAGCAACAAGATGATTATATATTTATATATGTATATAGTATTACAAAATTTTAGACCCTTGTGGATATTACAGACAGTGATATACAGCAGAGCACGGTATCGTTTCTATTTCAGACATGTGCAACCATATGACTTAGATGGTATGTTGATTTTGTCTAACCGTGTGAGGAGAGATTGCAGTCTTCCCAGCATGCTGGGTTGAGGTAGTCAGTTAGACGATGATAGATGTTAGATATGGCCCGAAGTGATTGCAGTGGGCTAGATTTTCACAGATTGGCAGATGTTATAGATTTAAATTGACTTGCCTGGTAGGCCAACTAGAGTAAGTCCAGCCTATGGGCCGCACAACCCTATCATGAGGGGATATATCATGATATACAGATCCTAGGGTATAACAGAAGTACCTATGTACAAATATATCACACAACAGCAGTTTATACTATTATATTAGCAATATCTCCAGACAGCAAACTCAAATACACAACCATGTTTTAAATTATATTCCATATATATATTCTGTATAGTTTATCATCTTACTCAGATTACAGTATTAGTATTATTTTAGTATTTCAAATGTGTAACTCAGCCGCCACATACTAGTAATAGCATATTTCCCCTTACTGAGTGTTGTCTCATCCCAGTGACTTACTATTTTTCAGGAGATCTAGTTAAGCTCGCAGATCAGGTTCGCGGATAGAGATTAGCTTGTACTGCCCATACAGGAAAGGGTAGGTATTTTGAGATACTAGAGTTTTAGGATAGTTTTCAGATTATAGTGACGTTACTAGGTATTTTTGTATTGTAAATATATTTCAAAATAGGGTAGTTATCTGGTATTGTATATAGTAGTTCCCAGTTTTTGTATACCACTGCTTAGATATATATGGTGCCTAGAATTTCTTCAGTGCTCCTTTGAGCTTGAAAAATTATTAATAGTATTACATATAAAGAATATTTGTGTTTATGAATATAAAAAAAAAACTCATCAAAGAAATAGCAAGTCGTTATAGTTTGGTATCAGAGCCTAGGTTTCTAGGTTTTGTAGACTCTAGAATGCAGTGGATACAATACCAGAATATAGGAAAAGAATTTGAGGATTTGTTCTGTGGTCTGAATATAGGAGTTTCGTGATGGTTTTTGTGTTTTTTCTTGGGGTGACGATTTTAGGAAAACCATAGTAAACTATCAACGAGTCATGTGTTTAGGTTGCATGATTGGATTTTGGGGTAAGAACAAAGGAGTTGCTAATAGAGAAACTGAGATTTTAGTTGAATAGGATAAATTAGATCTGTGCGGGAAATAGGATTTTGAAATAGCGTTCTTTGTATTTTCAGGATGGATCCGGGTAGCAATGGTATAGATGCTAGAGGTGATAGACTAGAACCCTCCAATATGGGAGGTGGAGATATAGATGCGTCACCCCGCAGGTGATAACTAAGATGGCTAGGAGCGGAGGAGAGCATAGCTGCACGATTGAGCAGTTTATGCGGATGAAGCATCCTTCTTTTGCTGGAGGACCTGACCCGATAGTAGTTGAGAATTGGGCTCAGGATGTTGAGGAGATTTTAGCAGTACTGGCATGTACAAATGAGCAGAAAGTGGCATTTGCATTGTTTAAATTAACAGGAGAAACAAAACGCTGGTGGAGATCAGCGCGGATCGTTGAGGAGCAGAGGCCAGATCCAGTGCCAGTGTCATTGAGTCGATTCAAGGAATTATTCTTTGAGCGATATTTCCTTGCTATCGTTCAGAGAGCAAAGGCAGCGGAATTTATGCATCTGACTTAGAGGTTGATGACAGTGACACAGTATGCTGCGTGATTTCTTAAGTTGTACCGCTTCGCCCCACATTTGGCACTGGACGAGGAGAAAAAGGTAAGGAAGTTTGAAGAAGGTCTGAATTAGAGTTTATTTGAGCAAGTTATTGGCTTTTGGGCTCAGACATTTGTAGAGGTGGTGGATAGAGCTGCTATTATTGAGAGTGGTATGCAGAGGAGTGCTGCAGCTTAGGGTCAGAGGAAGAGGTCCGCGCCTCAGGATTTACAGGTGAGCTCTAGCCGAGGGCCATGGAGAAGAGATCAATATGGGGGTGGTCAGGGATAGATGATGGGTCGTGGTGGATTTTAGAGTGGACAGGCTATTCCTACCTGTCCTAGATGTGGCCGTAGACATACAGGTGAATGTAGGATGGGAGAGGACGTCTGCTACCATTGTGGGAGACCCAGGCATAGATCTTGGTTGTGTCAGGGATTGCTAGCTCAGGCACCAGCTCCTAGACCATACCGGGCTGGTTATCAGGCGCCCCATGGAGGATAGTAGAGGAACACTACACTAGCGAGAGTATACGCGTTGATGCCGGGTGACGCCGATGCAAATGGAGACGTAGTTACATGTACCCTTACTGCTTTCTCATATACAGCTGTTGTTTTATTTGGTACAAGTGCCACCCACTCTTTTATTTCTTTGGTATATGCTAAATTACAAGGTATGAGGCTTAATTGTTGGATATTGGGTTAGCTATAGCTACGCCGACTGGGTTAGTGGTGAGATGTAGGAGGGTACTCAAGGACTTTCTAGTGACTATACAGGGAAAGATGTTACCAGCTGATTTGGTGGTATTAGATATGCAGGGGTTTGACATAATTTTGGGTATGGATTGGTTGGCAGTCAATCATGCTAGTATTGACTATCATTTGAAAGAAGTGATTTTCATACCTCCAGGCGAGCGAGAATACATATTTCTTGGTTCGCGAGTACGTTCTTCGCCACAGCTTGTATCGGCCATTCAGGTGAGAAAACTGATTCAAGAAGGCTGCCAGGGATTTGTAGCCTATATTAAGGAATTGTCAAAAGAAGAATTGAAACAAGCTGATATTCCTGTGGTTAGAGAATTTTCAGATGTATTTCCACAAGAATTACCTGGCTTGCCACCAGATCGTGAAGTTGAGTTTACCGTGGATCTTCTACCGGGGTCAGCGCTAGTATCTAAAGCTCTTTATCGGATGGCCCTAGTCGAGTTAAAAGAATCAAAGGAACAATTGCAAGAATTATTGGATAAGGGATTTATCAGGCCCAGTGTGTCACCCTGGGGAGCACTAAGGGATGATATTTTCAGGATGTTGAATAGGGAACCCTGCGGGTATAGGGCCAGAGAACAGTAGGGGTTTTTCCAGAGTTTAGGTAAGGAAAATATGCTATGTTAGAAATTTTGTTATATATTTCAAAAGACTATGAATGTGTATTTATAAGCATGCAGATCAGATTATTTTTTCGGAATATTATGAATGTTATTTTTACAGCAGGGTTACAGAAACTAAGCATGAGACTTTGTTTACTCAAATGTGTGGCATGAGTTTATTACAGTATAGTACGTAGATTTTTTAATATTACAGATATTCAGCTATACAGATTATTAGTAATGAATGAGACTTACAGTATTTCTTAGAATAACACAATTCCTAAACCATAACACTTAGACAGTTTATACAACAGATTATACAGTTATAGCATCAATATGCTACAATTATGTTATTTAGAAATTACAAATTTTATATACAGATAGTACATATATTACAAACATATAGTACAGATGTTATTGATAGATAATATAGATATTACAGATAGTAATCACAGATATTACAGATAGAAATTACAGATACTTCATATTTATAGTGTTATGGTTGTTTTGAAATCATGTTAAAAGCAGCAAGATGATTATATATTTATATATGTATACATTATTACACAGTTTCAGACCCCTGTGGATATTATAGACAAAGATATACAGCAGAGCACGGTACCATTGCTATTTCAGACACGTGCAACCACATGACTTAGAGGTATGTGGATTCTGTTTAACCATGCGAGGAGAGATTGCAGTCTCCCCAGCATGTTGGGTTGAGGTAATCGGTTAGACGATGATAAATGTTAGAGATGGCACAAAGTGATTGCAGTGGGCTAGATTTACATAGATTGGCGGATGTTAGAGATTCAAATTGACTTGCTTGGTAGGACAACCAGAGTATGTCCAGCCTATGGGCCGCATAACCCTATCATGAGGGGATATATCATGATATACAGATCCCAGGGTATAGTAGAAGTACCTATGTACAACTATATCATATAGCAAAAGTTTATACTATTATATTAGCAGTACCTTCAGATAGCAAACTCAGATACACAACTATGTTTTAAATTATATTCCATATATATATATTTTCTGTACAGTTTATCAGCTTACTCAGATTACAATATCAGTATTATTTTAGTATTTCAAATGTGTAACTCAGCCGCCACACACTAGTAATAGCATATTTCCTCTTACTGAGCATTGTCTCATCCTAGTGACTTACTATTTTTTAGGAGATCCAGCTAAGTGAGCAAATCAAGCTCGCGGATAGAGATTAGCTTGTACTGTCTATACAGGAAAGGGTAGGTATTTTGAGATACCAGAGTTTTGGGATAGTTTTCAGATTATAGTGACATCATTGGGTATTTCTGTATTGTAAATATATTTCAGAATAGGGTAGTTATTTGGTATTGTATATAGTAGTTCCCAATTTTTGTATACCGCTGCTTAGATATGTATGGTGCCTAGAATTTTGTCAGTGCTCCTTTGAGCTTGAGAAATTATCAGTAGTATTACATAAAGAGAATATTTGTATTTATGAATATATAAAAAAAAACTTATTAAAGAAATAGTAGGTCGTTATAGAAATAAACTAATATCAGTGTGTGACAACAAGAGTGTTTTCGTGTTATACATAATATCAGTACATACATCATATCTGGTAAAAATTGTTGATATCATACCTGAATAAAACATGATTCCTCATAATATAATATAACGTACTAAATTACTAACATGAAAATCATCTTATATAACTGTACAACACTGAATTGCACCTACGATGGATAGTTAACTGATGTCATGTCTTACCCCCACATGACTAGGTTATGTAGTCCAAAGGCGGGACCTAGCAATGGCTAGCCGACCATGCTAGATCAATCATAAGTCTTTAAGTACGATGGCCCTGCCCCAACCTGGTCCCGGACTGCCAAGGGGACTACTCCACTCTACACTGAAGTCACATCGACTACCATCTCCTACACTACTGGTCGTGTGGTAGCACTATCATAATTCTAAACATATAGTTACGGTATCGTGCTCTTGAAATTGAACTAAACCATACTATCTGGGTTCTGATAACATATAATAAGTTTCATATACTAAACATAGTTGTTTCGTATTTCATAATAATAACTGTCATGTACATATTTCATAAATTCTGTCTGATCATACTTCATTATGGCATCTGCGCCAACATGAACCTCGGCGTCTGCACTGGCATAACATAAGATGAAACACAATATTTGTGCCGGCATAACATAACATGAATTACGACATCTGTGCTGGCATAACATAATATATTGAACATAATTTTCTATACTATTTAAATACGTAAAATCATGATTCCTGTATTGTTTTATAATTGCCATGAAAACTATCATATCATGCTTGATCTAGGAAACACATCTATTTTGATATACACAATTATATGGAAATTAAACTTATGCCACACAGAATTAGAGTAACCTCCTGAATGTAAAATCTGTTCCAAAATCATATTTTCTGATTAAACACGTTTAAATCATATCCTTGTTCATAATAGTATTTCCCAAACATAATTATATAATATACTTACTTTCCTAAAATTTAATGCTATAAAATAATAAATTATTTCATAGAAAATTCCTATTAATTTATCCCCTTACCTGGCTTACTGAGAAGCCCACAAAACCCTCGATTCTTACACCCGCCGTGTTCCCAACACAACACCCTGAAATTAACATTTTTCCCAAGAAAACTTCAGTATTTTCTTTCCTAACATATTCTCCTTAGAATAGAAACTCCAAATACCAAATAAAATTGAAATTAACTAACTTACCCAAAACTTGGGATGGTTCCCAAGTAAGCCTAACCAATGATCCACTCTTGCAGAAATGAAGAGAAACTTCCCAGGAGTAGCGTGGCGGCTTCGGACCGTCGATCTGGTGAAGAATCGAACTAGATTTCTAGAGAGAAGGGGTGGAGGATGAAGAGAGAGAGAAAGAGAAAGGTGGGTTTGCATGCAAAAATGGTCATTGAAATCTGAATTTGAGCCATTTATACCACTGATTTCGTCGACGAAGTCCAGAAGAGATTTCCTCGATGAACATTTACTTATCCTTGATGAATTTTAGGCCTTGCAACAACCCTTTCGGTAATTTCTCATCGACGAGACACGTGGCGTGCGACGAATCTAGTAATGAGTTTGTCGATGAAATCGAATGGTTCGTCGACGAGCCCTACAATGTCTTCTTTTGAGTCTCCCTTTTTATTATTATTTAAATACTATAATTATTTGGGTCTTTACATTCGCCCCCCCTATAAAATTTCGTCCTCGAAATTTACTATCTGTATTGACACCATCCTTTAAACAAAATGGGCTACTTATTTTATTACTTACCCTCACATATGGCAGAGGAATACCGTAGTTACATTCAGGGTTCTAGGTGATTACAAACACATAAAATAAAATTCTCCCAAAACTAAAATACTACCTACAACTGAAAATTATTACATATATTGACTAACCTGCATAAAAGAAACATTACATATCTACTTGTATCTCTTCCTGATTACTGCATTTCCCTGCTGAATAGATGCGAGTATTTCTGTTGTGTCTCTTCCTTGAGCTCCCAAGAAGCTTCTTCCACTCCATGATTCTTCCATAGGTTTTTACTAACAGAATTATCTTATGCGCAGTTCCTGTTCCTTCCTGTCTAGAATTTGCACTAGAGTTTTCTCATAAGCCAAAGTATCACTGAGTTCTAATTCGGCATAACTGATGATATGGGAGGAATTTGGGATGTATTTCCTTAACATGGAAATATGAAATACGTCATGAATTCTAAGTAATGCTGCTGGTAAAGCCAGCTGATAGGCAACTAACCCTACTCTTTCAAGAATCTCAAAAGGGCCAATGTAGCTAGGGCTCAACTTACCCTTCATCCCAAACCTCATAACTCCCTTCAATAGCGCTATATTAAAAAATACATGGTCTCCTACTTCAAATTCCAACTTTCAGCGGCATGTATCGGCGTAACTTTTCTACCAACTCTAGGTTGCACTGATCTTGTATCTGATGAGCCAAACTTTATCATATGCCTGTTGCACAATTTCTGGTCCCAAAACTCGCCTTTCACCAATCTCGTCCTAGTAAAGAGATGATTGACATCTCTTACCATAGAGTGCCTCATAAAGTGCCATGCCAATGCTGACTTGATAGCTGTTATTGTATGCAAACTCTACCAGCGGCATATACTGGGTCCAACTACCCCCAAAATCTAGCACGCATGCCCGCAACATATCCTATAATGTCTTAATCAACCTCTCAGTCTAGCCATCTGTCTGAGGATGAAACACTATGCTGAAAGATAGTTAAGACCCTAGAGCCTCCTACATGCTCCTGCAAAACCGTGACGTGAATCGTGGGCCTCGGTTTGATACAATAGACACTGGCACTCCATGTGATTATACAACCTCCTGAATATATAATTCTGTCAGTCTGTCCATGGAGTAGTTGACTTTAATAGGAATGAAGTGATTGGTCTTCATCAATCTATCAACAACCACCCAAATAGCATTCTGACCATGCGGTGTCAGTGGCAAACCCGTCACAAAGTCCATAGATACATGATCCTACTTCCACTCTGGGATATAAAGTGGCTGCAACTGGCCTGCTGGCCTTTGGTGCTCAACTTTTACCTACTAGTACGTCAGACACTGCTGTATGAACTCGACAATTTCCCTCTTCATATCGTTCCACTAGAAGGACTCTCGCAGATCCCTAGACATTTTAGTACTACCTGGATGAACCGTGTATAAGGAACTATGAGCTTCCTCTAAGATCGTCCTCCTGATGTCCATATCTGCAGGTATGCACAATCGAGAACAGAACCTCAAAGCCCCGTCATCAGAAATACCGAATTCCTCTTCCTGTCCATTTTGCACCCTAACTATCAGTTATGCTAATTTGCGTCATCTCTCTGAGCTATCTTAATCCTTTCCTGTAAAGTAGGTTGTACTACCAGACTGTCAATAATTGCCTAAGGGTCACTCTTTACCAACTCTACATCGAGTCTCTCCAGATCCATCTGGATCGGATGTTGAACCTCCATAGCTGCCACTGCTGATCCCACTAATTTCCTACTCAGTGCATCAACTACCACATTTGCCTTTCCTAGGTGGTAATTGATAGTACAGTCATAATCTTTAATAAGTTCCAACCATCTCCTCTGTCCCATATTCAGCTTCTTTTGAGTGAAAAAGTATTTCAAACTTTTGTGATCGGAGAATATCTCGCATCTCTCACCATACAAGTAATGCCTCCAAATCTTTAACGTGTGTACCATTGCAGTCAATTCAAGATCATGGGTAGGGTAGTTCTTTTCAAACTCTTTACAATGTCATGAGACATAAGCTGCAACCCTACCATGCTGCATCAATACAGTCGAGCCCTTTTAAATACGTATCACTGTAAATGACATAACCATTACCCTATGACAGAATAATCAACACTGGTGCAGTGACAAGCCTCTGTTTTAATTTCTAAAAGCTTTGTTCATAGCTGTCATCCCATTCAAACTTGACATTCTTCTTGGTCAGATGCATTAGAGGCCCTGACAATGCTGAGAATCACTCAACAAACTGATGGTAATAACCTGCTAGCCCCAAGAAACTTTTGATTTCCTGAACATTCTTTGGCCTGACCCAATTCATTACTATTTCAATCTTGCTGGGATCCACTAAAATTTCATCCCCTGATATGACAAGCCCCAAAAATGTCACTCTCTCCAACCAAAATTCACATTTACTGAATTTGGCATATAATCTCTTTTCTCTGAGCATCTGAAGTGCCAATCGCAAGTGTGCCTTATGCTCCTCAAAACTTCTCGAATAGACTAGTACATTATCAATGAAAACCACAACAAACTGGTCTAAATACTGATGAAAGATTCTATTCATCAAATCCATGAATACTGTAGGAGCATTCATTAAACCAGAAGACATAACAAGGAATTCATAATGCCCATACTTGGTCGTGAAGGCTGTCTTCGAGACATCCTCTGCTTTTACTTTCACCTGGTGTTAGCTTGATCTAAGATCAATCTTTGAATAGACTAGCATACCTTGAAGCTGGTAAAATAGATCATCTATATGGGGTAGAGGATACCTGTTCTTGATTGTCACCTAATTAATTTCCCTATAACCTATACACATCCTCATAGACCCATCCTTTTTCTTTACAAATACCATTGGAGCTCCTCACAGTGATATGCTGGGCCGAATAAACCCTTTATTCAACAACTCTTGCAACTGATCCTTTAGCTCTCCCAACTCTGCAGGAGCCATTCTGTAAGGAACTTTAGATATCGGTGCCGTCCCAAGAAGTAGATCAATAGGGGAAATTACCTCGCGATCAGGAGGCAACCCAGGTAATTCATCTGAAAAGACATTTGAAAACTCTTTTACCACTAGCGTATTAACAAGCTTCAATTCATTTCCTAACATCTCTTTTAGAAAAGTCACAAATCCCAGACAACCATCTAGGAGTAGCCTTCTCACTTGCATAGCTGACACTAACTGAGGCGAGGAACACACCTGCGACCCCATAAACCTAAATTCTGGCTTGCCTGGTGGTCTGAAAATCACCTCTTTCAAATGATAGTAAATATTAGCATAGTTAGTTGCCAACCAATCCATACTCAGTATTACATTGAACCCATGCATATCAAGTAAAATTAGATCGGCAAGTAGCACTCTCCCCTAAATTTCTACGGGATAGCCCCTCAGTACCCTACGACACTTTATCATTGAACTAGCCGATGAAACTACTGGCATTTCTACATCTAATAACTGGGTCTCGCCTCTAGACAATTTAATAAAATTCGCAGACAAAAAAGAATGAATAGCACCCGAATCAAATAAAACAATTTCATGGCATGACAAAATAGTAAGGGTACCTGTCATGATGTTTGCGACCGTCTCAGGGTCTACTGGCGTCAGATCGTAAACCCTCGCCAGGGCCACATTCCTCTGGTGACCTCCATGAGGCGCCTGGTAACCTCCCCTAAATTGCCTAGGAGCAGGAGCAGTACCAATAGGTGTAGGACAATCTTGTGCCAGATGCCGGATCCTCCACAATGCCATCTCAGCGTCTCCTAGCGTCAGAGTATAAACCCTCGCCAGGGCCACATTCCTCTGCTGACCTCCATGAGGCGCCAGGTAACCTCCCATAAACTGCCTAGGAGCAGGAGCAATACCAATAGGTGTAGGACAATCTTGTGCCAGATGCCTCGATCCTCCACAATGATAACATACACCTCTCCTAGCTTGGCACTCCCCTTGATGCCTCTTTCCACATATCTGACATACAGGGTAGGTCTGAGCACCTTGAACCTCATGGCCCCTAGTCTCTTGCCTCTGAACTCTGCCGTAGTTTCCTCTCCTCCAATGACCTTGTCCAAAACCCTACTGAAAGCCTGAAGGTGTGGACCTCTTCTTCTGTCCCTGTTCCTCCACACCTAACCGCTCACCGGCCTCAGCCAAAGCTACTCTATCAACTAACTTAGCAAAGTCTTGTATTTTCAATACCATAACTTGCCTGTAGATCTCACGCCTTAATCCCCTTTCAAATTGTCTTGCTTTCTTTACTTCATTAGGAATAATATAGGGGGCAAAGCAAGACAACTTGATAAACCTCATCGCATATTACTGGACTGTTAGCTATCCTTGCTTTAAATTCAAGAACTCTTCCACTTTAGCTTCCCTAACAGTAGTTGGGAAATATCTGTCAAAGAATAATTCTTTAAATTGATCCCATGTCATAACAATCGGTGTCGTCCTCTGCTACTCCTGAAGTTTGATTGCAGTCCACCACCTCTCGGCCTCTCCTGTTATTTATAGGTGGCAAAGAGGACCCTCTGCTCCTCCGTGCACTGTAACACTACCAAAACCTTTTCAATCTCCTGCATACATTTCTCAACAGCTGCAAGATCAAATCCTCCTGAAAATGCCGAAGGATTCATCTTGGTAAATTTCTCTATCGTGCACCCATGGCCTGCAGATTGCCCACCCTGCTCTCTGGAGCTCATAGCATTCTCAGCCATAACCTACTGAGCCACCACGATACTCCTGGGAAAGTTCTCTCCAAGTCTGCTAGAGCGGATCGTTGGTGGGACTGAGTTGAATTCCATCCCAGATTCAAAGTAAGACCTTTTATTCAAAGTTAGACTTTCCAGTAGTTGTAAAAAATGTAGTAGACGTGGAAATAATGATATTTTATTTTAGTAAATGTTGCTTTCAGGGTGTTGAGAGGGGAATCCTGTGGGTGTAGGACCCATCACAGTAAGAGATTTTTGCAGGAATCAGGTAAAAGAAATACGCTATGCTAGGCAGTTCTAGTATGATTTTCTGTATGAAATATATATTTTTACCAGATTATTATTCACAACAGGAATTTTATACAGTTATCAATTATGTTTAAGATATTTTAATTACTGTGTGACATGAGAATATGGATACAGTACAGTAATATGTTTTACAATATTTTTAGGATTGTGTTTTACAAAATATACAGAAAGGGAACATGTTTTACAGTATTTTTTAGAGTACCATGATTATTTCGTTTTACAGTACCATGATATACATATTTATAGTTAATTTCAGAAACACAGTTAATATAGATACAGTTTATTACAGCGTCATGGTTAATACATTTATTACATAATCATGGTGAAACAGAAAGTTGTATATAGAAATGTAATATTTAGTATCAGACCCTGATGGACCATTATAGATACAGTTTACAGAGCACAGTATCGTAGCTATATACAGTTCAGAGTGCAACCACATATTCAAATAATATGTGGTATACAGAGTCGATCGTGCCTATGTTGTGGACATACTCCCTATTAGATATGGGTTGAGGGGGCTGATCTGACTAACAGAGTATAATGATTTATACTGGTAGGCCTGCTTGTGATAGATCCTGCTTACGGGCCACACAACCCTGTCATGATGGGTTAAATCATGACATACAGTTATCCACAAGGAAGTTTTTCAATTATAACTCATCAAAGATTACGATTGCACCATAAGTTACCACCCAGGTAAAGCAAATGTGGTGGCTGATGCATTGAGGCGTAAGTCTGAGGACTCAGTGCAGTTAGCAGTAGCAATTCAGCACCCAATTCAGATGGACTTGGAAAGGCTCGGCGTGGAGTTACTCGAAGATGATCCTTAGGCGTTTATTGCCAGTCTGGTTGTACAATCTACACTATATGAAAAGATAAAAATTGCTTAGGGTAATGATCCAGAATTAGAAGAAGTAATAGCCAAAATACAAGAGGGTCAAGGAGAGGAATTTAGCATCTCAGATGACGGGGTTCTCAGATTTCGCACTAGATTGTGCATGCCTGCAAATGATGGCATTAGAAGAACAATTCTAGGAGAGGCTCAGTACGAAAATGTATAGGGATCTGTGAGAGTATTTCTGGTGGAGCGGCATGAAGAGAGAGATTGCAGAATTTGTGCAGTAGTGCTTGATGTGCTAGCAGGTGAAGGCTGAGCACCAAAGGCTGGAAGGAAAATTACAACCACTTTTCATTCTTGAATGGAAGTGGGACCACGTATCCATGGATTTTATTACTGGGCTACCGCCGACACCGCATGGTTAGAATGCCATTCGGGTGATTGTTGACAGGCTAACAAAGATGAATCATTTTCTGCCCATTAAGGTTAGCTACCCTATGAACAAATTAACATAAATTTATATACAGGAGATTGTTGGACCCCATGGAGTGCCGATATCCATAGTCTCAGACCGTGATCCACGTTTTACGTCGCGGTTATGGAGGAGCTTGTAGGAGGCTTTAGGGACTCAGTTGGCATTCAGTACTGCTTTCCATCCTCAGACAGATGGTCAGACAGAGAGAATAATCCAGGTGCTTGAAGATATGCTGCAAGTGTGTGTGTGTTGGATTTTGGGGGTAGCTAGACCCAATATTTGCCGCTAGTGGAATTTTCCTACAACAACAGCTATCAGGCTAGCATAGGCATGACACCTTATGAAACGCTTTATGGTAGGAGGTGTTGTTCTCCTTTATACTGAAGTGAGTTAGGAGAGAGGCGAGTTTTGGGGCCAAAAATGGTACAGCAGGCATATGATAAAGTCTGACTTATTCGAGATAGAATCAGTGCAACACAGAGTCAGCAGCAAAGCTATGCAGATACTCGCCGTCGGGAATTAGAATTTGAAGTGGGTGATCATATATTTCTAAAAATAGCACCACTGAAGGGAATCATGAGGTTTGGGAAGAAGGGTAAGTTGAGCCCTAAGTTTATTGGCCCATTTGAGATACTCAAGAAGATTGGGCCGGTTGCCTATCGGCTAGCCTTACCACCATCTTTATTCAGGATTCATGACGTATTCCATGTTTCCATGTTAAGAAAATACGTCTCAGATCCTTCCCATATCATCAGCTATGTAAAATTGGAACTCAGTGATGCTTTAGCATACGAGGAAGCTCTAGTGCAGATCCTAGATAAAAAAAGAACATAAATTGCGCAATAAGAAGATACCACTAGTGAAAGTTTTATGGAGGAATCACGAGATAGAAGAAGTTTCTTGGGAGCTTGAAGATGAGATCATACAGAAATACCCCCACTTGTTTCATGAATTATAGCAGTGATGTATATGTTAAGATAATAATAATTTTATTTTGTTTAGTACCGTGTAATTGTAATGTAGAGTATAGGATAGGTAGTACTTTGGTTTTGGGGGAATTTTCTTTTGTATAATTTTAATCTCCTAGAGCTACTTATGTAACCACGGTATTCCTCCGCCATAAGTGAGGGTAAGTAATAAAATAAGTAGACTGTTTTGCCTTTAAGGGATGATGAGTTATATGAATAGTAAATTTTGAGGATGAAATTTTATAAGGAGGGGAGAATGTAATGACCCGAAGATTAATGGTATTTAAATAATAAAGAGAGAGGGAAATGGAAACAGAACAAAAGGAGGTAGCAGACTTCGTCGACGAACGCTTCACGTTCATCAACGACGTTGCACTTTAGGCTCGTCGACGAGGGTATGCTTCGTCGACGAGTAGATACTAAGAGGATACATGGGTGACTTTGAATTTTGTGAACGAGGGGGGAGGGGGGAAGTTCGTCGACGATTTGCCTTTTTGACCTCGTTGACGAGGTGATGTGGCTCGTTGACGAAGGTGACGTGGCTCGTCGACAAAGGCTAGTGTATAAATAGTGTTAAACTCGGATTTTACGCAGAAATTTTCAGCCGAAAAACCCTCTCTCTCCCCTTTATAGTTCCTCCCTCTTCTCTTTTGAATTTCGGCCCCGTTAGTCACTGAATCGACGATCAGAGGCCACCACGACACTCTTGGGGAGGTTCTCTCCAAGTTTGTCAGAGAGGATCGTTCGTGGAACTGAGTTGAATTCCATCCCAGATTCAGAGTAAGACAATTTATTCAAAGTTAGACTTTCTAGCAGTTGTAGAAAATATAGTAGACGTAGAAATAATGATATTTTGTTCTGGAAAATGTTGCTTTCATGGTGTTGAGTAGGGAACCCTGCAGGTGTAGGACCCATCATAGTAGGGGATTTTAGTAGGAATTAGGTAAGGGAATATGCTAGGCTAGGAAGTTCTAGTATGATTTTCAATATGATATATATATTTTTACCAGATTATTATTCACAACAGGAATTTTATACAGTTATCAATTATGTTTAAGATGTTTTAATTACTGTGTGGCATGAGAATATGGATACAATATAACAATATGTTTTATAGTATTTTCAGGATTGTGTTTTATAGAATATACAGACAGGGGACATATTTTATAGTATTTTTCAGAATACCATGACTATTTAGTTTTACAGTACCATGACATACAAGTTTACAGTTAATTTCAAAAACACAGTTAATATAGATACAGTTAATTACAACGTCATGGTTAATACAGTTATTACAGAATCATGGTGAAACATATAGTTGTATATAGAAACGTAATATATAGTATCAAACCCTAATGGACCATTACATATACAGTTTACAGAGCACAGTATCGTAGCTATATACAGTTCAGAGTGCAACCACATATTCAGATAATATGTGGTATACAGAGTCGATCGTGCCTATGTTGTGGACAGGCTCTCCATTAGATATGGGTTGAGGGGGCCGATTTTACTGATGGAGTATAGTGATTTATCCTGGTAGGCTAGCCAGTGATAGATCCCGCCTATGGGCCGCACAACCCTGTCATGAGGGGTTAAATTATGACATACAGTTATTCATAGGGAAGTTTTTCAGTATTTATATGTATATACAGTTTACAGAAATAGAGGATGTACTTATGTATATTAGAAGTATTATGAATAGAAAACTTATAAAATTAGTTATGTTAAGCAACGTGAACAAGGTGATATTATATATTATTTGTACCTGTATTCCCAGCTTCAATTATTTATGATTTTATAGAATAAGATTTTTGTAGAAATGTAATTCACTTGCCACACACTAGCAATAACATATTTCGTCTTACTAAGCGTCGTCTTATCCCATTAAATTAACATTTTTTAGGTGATCCAAGTAGGCGAGCAGATCAGGCTCACAGGTAGAGGGGCTACAGTGCTGCACTGTCAGTAATGTGAGTATTTTTGGGAGCTCACCTCTGTATAGCCTAGTTTCAGCTGAGGGTATTTTGGGAACATTAGTATATGTTGACCTGGAAAAATGGATAAAAATCCATTAATTCGAACCGTATCCAATTCGTTTTAACCGACTCATAATCATCCGTTTGCTAAATGAGTCGAATATGAGTTTTCATTTTCATATCCGCCCCCTTAGCGGGTCAGGTCGGATTTATCTGGTGGATATCCGCCAACCCGCTTATGAAATATAAACCCAAACCCATGAAAGCCTGCTGCCTAGCCCGCTATAGCAGCCCACTGCCCCCAAAGCCCAAAGTCCCAAGTGCCTTCACACACACATCCCGCACGCGGCACGCCCTACCCCACTCCCAGTCCCAGCCCCCAGCCCAGCCTAGGCCAGTCCTAATGCCAGATTTCCAGCCCCATTTGATTTCAGCCATTCCCATTCCCATTCGAAAAGAGCCCTAGCCGGCTAGACCTTCCTCATCGTCTTCATTTGAGCCTCAGCCTGAGCCAACAGAGACTTAGAGAAGGAGAAGAGAGCCAGTCGGTGGCCGCACAAGAACCCTTCTTCGACAGTTCGACCCTTCGAAGCCCTCTACCCTCCAAGTGTCCAACGACTCTGATCCTTCTTCTTCAACGCTTTGAACCAGCAACACCTTTATTTAGAACTGGCAAGTCACGGGTGTTCTTCATCTCCTCTATCCGAAGGGGCTTCAGATCTCACTTCTCAGAAGGTAGTCCCGACTCTGAGCTCCAACCTTTCACCATTTTGTTTGTGTCTTCACATGCCGACATTGAAATTGACATTGAAATAAAAAATTTCGTACTTTCGGAGCTTCAAAATTTGAGTCGAAATCGGAATTTAAGACCTTGTTCATATGTTTGTAATATGAGGGCTTTACAATAGATATAATTTTTTGACTCTTTCTACAGTTACCAGCTAATTTTGTAGGTTTATATTATAGATGTTCATGAAAAAAACAACATACAAATTCACTTTTCATATTTATTTATGTATTTAGTAGAATCTTATGGTCTTCAACTCCCCTCACTGTACGATCCAATTCTGCAAACTATTCCTGCAAACTACATAGGATCCTGATTTTAAAAACCTCGTTTGTGATATTTTGGAAACTCTTTTAAGGTCACAGTTATTTCAAATTTTTTTGAACTTTGCTTTTACTCGTACGAGGCTCCCACGAATTAGACCAGTTTTCTGTTGTTGTTCCTTCTGTTGGTCAAAATGAGGGCTTTCATAATGCAGTCTTGGTTGGGACTCCCTTTCTTGATGCTAAAGAGGTTGTGATTTCATTAATTTATCTTGTTATGTTTTTAATGTCTTGATTGTATAATTGAATAGGGTATTATGCATTTTTTTTTGTTTTGTTTGTATGGCATACTGTTTTAGTGATTTAATTTGGTTAGAATGTTATCTTTTACTCCAGCCTTTCACCATTTTGTTTGACTGACCTGAAAATCATATTTGCTTGCATATTGGAATCCTTTTCTAGAATTAGTCTTCCAGGAAAACCCTCATGGAGGAAAAATACCAAATCAGAGTGACTACGTGTTTTATTAGTAAAAAAAATCAAATGATCGGTGGTAAAGTTATCTCTTTAAGTACTCAAGTGATTGTATTTGGTAATAATCATGATAAAAGTATGGTGGCATTAATCGTATTTCTCTTTAACTTGTTAAAATTATTACTATAAGCATTAATCCTTTTAACATTTTGAGTTTTTCAAAGGAGAGTTTGTGATATGATAAGAGGAAAAGTACACAAATATAGTAGTTCATAAAAAGTACAGAGGACTAAGGGAAACTAAGTGTATACCTTTGTCATTTTAAATACTTTGACATGATGACATCTCTGCATTGCTATTGTTGTAGGCCTGCATAGTAGCATTGTTTCTGTTTCAAGATGAATTTAATCATTCGCTGGGCAATGAAAACTTTTAATCCCATTTCTTAATTTTTTGCAGTGCATTACAAGGATTTGAGAAAAAAAAATGTCTCAGTTAGTAGCGAATTCAATTGATCAAAATGATGAAATGAGTGAAGAAGAAGTTCAGTTGCCAGATTCATCAAACATAGAACCTACAAAAGAAACAACTCCATAGGTAAAAAGAGCTAGGAAAAAAACATCTATTATTTGGACAGATTTTGAGTTGATGGAAAATGGAGATAAACAATATGCCCAATGTAAGTATTGTCCTAAGAGATATCTCTACCGTAGTAAGAACTCTGGGACATCAAACTTACATTGTCATATAAAAAAATGCATGGAAAAGAAAAATAATGATCTGAAACAAATGCTAATGAGTCAAGGTGATGGAAAGTTGTCTTTACATACACGAAAACTTGATCAAGTTGTACAACGTAGGAAGTTGGCAATGGCAATTGTGAGACACAATTTGCCCTTTTCTTTTGTTGAGTATGAAGGAATTCATGAATGGGCTTTAGAATTAAATCCAGAGACAAAATTTGTGACAAGAAATACTGTAAAAGCTGATGTTATGAGGGTTTTTTTCAAGGAAAAAGAGCACATTCGTGAGCTTTTATTGAATAATTATAGTAGAATTTCTCTTATTTCGGACTTATGGACTTCGTTAAATACTGATGGCTATTTATGTTTAACTGCACATTTTGTGGATAAAAATTGGAAGTTTTAGAAGAAAGTATTGAGTTTTTCAAGCATGCCTCCTACACACACTGGTCTAGCACTTAGTAACAAAGTTATGGACTTATTGGTGAATTGGGGTATAGACAAGAAATTATTTTCCATAACATTGGACAATGCTTCATCCAATGACTGTTTTGTAGAGTTTTTGAAATCTAAACTGAACTTGAAAAATGCTTTGGTAAGGGAAGGACAATTTTTTCATGTTCGTTGTTGCACTCACATATTGAATCTCATTGTCCAAGATGGCCTAAAATTATCTCATTTCGCTGTGGACAAAATACGAGATTATGTCAAATATGTGAAGCATTCACAACATCGAAAGTTTAGATTTCATGAATGTTGTGAAAAGGTGAGAGTGCCATGTGTGAGAGGATTTCGCCAAGATTGTCCTACTAGGTGGAATTCTACTTATATAATGCTTGAAAGTGCTTTATACTATAGAGATGCTATTTGCCAATTCAGGTTTAGTGAGGAGAATTTCAAGTTTTACCCAAACGATGATGAATGGAAGGAAATTGAGAAAATTGCTAGTTTCTTGAAGGTTTTTTATGACTTGACAAATCTTTTTTCTGGGACATCTTATCAAACTGCAAATTTGTACTTTCAAGGAGTATGGAAGGTACAAGTAACTTTACTTAATGCGGCATTGGGTGATGATGTCTTTTTAAGGGATGTGGCTACTCAAATGTAAGGGAAATTTGACAAATACTAGTCAGATTATAGTAAAATTTTGGCAATGGCTGTTATTCTGGATCCTCGTTTCAAGATACAATTTGTATCTTTTTGTTTAAAAGAAGTGCAACCAATGTCTTGGAAAGATCGAGTAAACGACATCCAACGTGAGATGCATTCACTTTTTGATGAGTATGTGAAGCACCACTCTCCTTCGACTTCTAAGAAAATGCATTCCTTTGAAGCAACTATTAGTCATGACCGTGGTCATATGACACCTATTGCAACATCAGTTGATGTGACACTAAAAGTAAGATTTTTTTTTGAAGTACAACTTTTATTTTACTTTTATTATACATCTATAGAATTTTTATATTTCTATTGTTATATACTTGTTTTTAGGGTTTTAAAGCTTTTGCTAAGGAAGATGAAGAAGCTCCTATGTCAGAACTAGAAATGTTTTTTAGAGAGAGGATGGTAGATTGTGATAAAGAATTGGATATTTTGGACTTTTGGAGGAGTCATGAATATAGGTATCCGATTCTTTCTCGAATGGCAAGAGATATCTTATCAATTCCAATATCAATTGTTGCATCGGAATTAACATTTAGTATTGGAGGAAAAGTGATAAATATGTCACGTAGTTCTCTTACGCCTGATAATGCTGAAACTATCATTTTAACTCGTGATTGGCTGTATAGTCAAGGAGGTATGCTTATTTAATTATATTTCTATGTTATTATAATTATTATGTATTATGCAATATTTATTTATTTATTTATATTTTGAATTTTGAATGCAGTTGAAGATTTTGTAGATAAGGAAGAACTTGCTGAAGATATTGCTCAAGCTGAAAGAGCAGGTCGTACCTCATCTAGTGTATCATCTTGCTCTATTTGACCTTATTTGAATATTACTACACTAGCACAGGCTGTGCAGCTAGTGCTTCTATTTATTTTTGAAAATTATGTAGTCAATAAATTATTGTTTATTTGTTGTTTTAACTTGTAGTGTTGAATAAATTATTTGTAATTTTTTTTCCAATTTGATAACTTGTAACTTTTGAGATACTAATTAATAAGTTCAATTTATGTTATTCAATTCATAACTTAAATTATATTTTGAATTCTTTCATAATAGGCACACGAGGAGAAGAAGATGAAAGCTTTGATGTCACAAATGAAAGCATTTCAATTAATTCAAGGCATTCAAATGATTTTGAAGTTATTTGAAGGATGGATTGAGATTTTTTTTTAGTTTGTTGATAGTTTTATTTTGAGAGATTCACACGATTTGAAAATAGTTGTATTTAAAGAAACTCACATGCTGTAAGAACAATTATAATGTTTAGATTTTAGACTTACAAGAGTCACACAGTTTGAGTTTTTATTTTGAATTGGATTAAGATTAATTTATTATGTTTTATTGCTTACAATTTTACTTGCATGAATTAGGAGTTGTTAATTAATATAAATGATTGAATGATTGATATAGTTACTAAAAAAGTTAATACACAAACTAATTACAAGTTATTGTATACAATTTAAATTATTATGACAAAAATAAATTATTAATAAAATTATATTTGAGAATGGCGGATTATCCGCCCATCTGCCATGAATTATCCGACCCGAAACCGCCTAATCCGCCACTTAAACGAGTCGAATATGGATTATGATTTTTTCACCCGATAATCTCCCTTATCCGCCACGGATAAACCGACCCGATCCGCTTTGCCAGGTCTAAGTATATGTATTTGGGAGCATTTTAGCACTCTAGTATTGTATATTTGCATTTTTGGTTATATGAATTCAACTTACCACTGCATAGGTTGATAGTTATACATACATACATACATACATACATATATATATTAGAAGGTATCGGATTAGTGGAATTTCATAGTATCTATCATCTGAAAGCTTGCCCCTGACGGCAATTTCTCTACAAAAATGGCATGAGAGGCAGTGAGGAGTAGAAGTGATAATTTTGAGTGAAATGAGTGGTTTTGACATTCTCTATTGTCTAGAAGAATCTCAATGTGTTTATGAAAAACCTAGTTTAGATGCTTGGCAGTAGATGATAGAATTCAAGTAAAAGGAATATCGATAGCTTCGGCTTGTGATTACTGGGTGCAGAGAAGTTAGGAAAACATTGATCACATTCTTTTTTTAGGCGAGGTGGCTTCAGAGGTTTGACATCGGACTAGTGTGGTGTTAGGGATTCCTTTCCAATGGTTCCTTCCCTGGAAAAACAAAATTGCAAACTGGTTCCACTATGCTCGAAAATCATCTATTAAAGGTATTTTAATTAGTCTGATTTCGTGTTTGATTACGTGGTGCCTCTGAAATCGAAGATGCAAAGTAAGAATAGAAGGAATTTACCAAAGTGCAGATCATACGTGGAGAAGTGTTCAATACTGGGTTAGTTCTTTAACTAAGAGCTCTATTTCTTTTTGAAAATCGAAGATATCAGACATTACGATTTTGAAAGAGTTTCAAATTCAGCATCAGGGAGTTTGCTCTAGGCCTGAAAAAATTATGTTGTTGGTTAAACCTCCAATAGGGTGAATAAAACTTAATTGTGATGGGAGCTGTAGGGGCAATCTGGGTACTTCAAGAGGTGGAGGAATCATTCGGGACTGCTATGGCATGGTGAAAGCGGCTTTTTCAAGCTATTTTGGCAATGGTATGAACAATAGTGCAGAATTAAAAGTAATCCTGGAAGGAATTCATTTATGTAAATGACTTCATTATTTTAATGTGATTATTGAGAGTGACTTGAGAATTGTTGTTGATTGGTTTCGGGAAGGTAAATGTACCTTGTGGTATCTTTAAGATTTTTGGGAGGACCTTGTGGCGGAGCTAGAAGGAGTGGACTTCATGGTGATCTATCAATATAGGGAATGCAATAGTGCGGTTGATTTTCTCACTAGAGAAGGAGAAATGGGAAATAATGTCATCTACGAAGAACAACATCTTTTACCACATTCTCCGAAAGGTATCCTTGGTATGGATAGGTTGGGTCTCACTTTCCTTCATCATTAGTTCATCCTCTCGATTTTTGTTTGATTGGTTTAGATTTTTTGATTTGAGTTTATTTTATTATTTTTGTTTTTGTTAGGTCTGTTTAGATTTGTTTCTTATTTAGTTTTGGTTGGATTTGTAGTCCTGTTTTGGTTGGTTGTTGGTGTTGTTTTTGAGAGGCCTTTAATGTCTTTTTTATCTGCAATCTCCCAATGATTGTCATGTAACCACGGTATTTTTCCTCCAAAAGTGAGAGTATATCAATAAATAATTGGAGGTGGCGCCCTCATTTAGTTAAAAAGAAAAACCCATTATTTTCACTAATTTTGATATTTTATGCTAGATGGTACACTGATCACTAATGCCTTTGGGTAATTGATAAAATTTAATGGTTACATTTTTTTAAAAATAAACTTTTAATTTTGTCTAATAATAATATATTATTTTTATTTATGAATATTCACTAAAATACATAACAAAAAAATTGTTAATGTATAACAAAACTTTGTTTATGCGATTTTTTAATTTTATTAAACAATATTGTTCTGCATAGTTCAGAGGGTCAAAATTAATAAATAATGGATATTCAAATATTAGATATCAAATAGACAAAATAATTAGTATTAAATTTAAAAAATGGGCGTTCAAGTTAAAATTTAAAGTTTGTTTATAGAATCATATTTGAATTCAATATTTAACACTTATTACTTAATTAATTTTAATAAAACTAATTTTAGTAAAACTCCCCTTAAAAAATTAGGAGTTAGGACCAAACGATATGGTATTTAATTGGTTCACTAATTTAGTGCACCAATTCAGACATAACTTTTATTTATAGACATTCAAGATCAAACAAACACCCCTTAGGCTATACAAGAAAAAGAGTCGTCTTTTGTCACATCCCATGCCTTTATCCACCCCTCAAAGAATTTGAACACGATACTTAAAATAAGAAATTGTCAAACTTTAATCATTGCAATGTTTCGGGCATTCGACATCTGTAACGTCCCTCAATTTCTTAACATAAAATGTCACATAATAAATCAAATGGTCAACCCTAACCCATGGGTAGCGGGGACACCTGTCAAACACAGCGGAAAACCTAGCAGCAGTAAACATAAAATCTCAAACATCCAATTATAAAACATAATACCAGAGCTTTCTATAACATCAAAATACTGTTATGATATACAACCTCCAAAAGTCAAAATAACACTAGGATTAAATAACAAAAACTCCCGATCCTAGTTCAATGCTTACCCTTCTAGTAGGGAAGCTCCAATCACTCAACGGCGGCTTTAGCCCGCCAGTCTCACTGGATTTCCTGAAAATCAATTAATGTTCAGGGGTGAGACACTTCACAGTAAGGGAAAATAAACTAAATACAGCTGTGTAGCAACATGAATATTTAATGCATTTATACATATATAGTACATTTCATAATTCCATAAACATCATCATATCGTACTGGGTAAACATATATTTTCACATCTGTTAATAATTCATATCATACATAAAATCATCTGTTATAACTGTAGTACTGAAAACAAACCTAGGATGAATAACTAGCTGGTGTCATGTATTACCCCCCATGACGGGTTGTGCAGCCCGAAGGCGGGACCCGACAATGGTTGGCCGACCACTGCCGAATCAAATATGTCTGTAAGTACGATGGGCCCGCCACACCCTGGTCCGGACTGCCAGGTGGACGTCCACACTCTACTGAAAGCCACATCGACTATCCATCTCCCATCCCCTCGTGGGACGGTAGCACTAATAAGGCCTTGTGCCAAAATTAACCCATAGTTATGGTACCGAACTCCTGGTCTGAACTAAACTAACATCCTGATTGTGAAAACATATAATACATGATCATATATATAACATCATTACGGTCTCGTGCCGAAAATATAGTAATTACGGCCTCGTGCCGAAAACATAAATACGTGGCCTTGCGCCAATAACAAAAATACGGCCTCATGCCGATAACATAAATACAGCCTCGTGCCGATAACATAAATACATGGCCTCGCACCAATAACATAAATACGACATTGTGCCGATAACATAAATATATGGTCTCGCGCCAAAAACATAACTACGGCCTCGTGCCGATAACATAAATATATGGCCTCGTGCCAAAATTGTTTCAGGTATATATATACTGAAAATACATCATTTATCACATAATCGTCAAAACCATCACAACATAACTCATATTTTCATAATACCTGAAATCATGCTTTGTTCGTAAAATCTTTCACATCATAATACATTTCACACAAAATAATATTCATGCCACACATATACTGTGAAAAGTCATACTTCATATTCTAAAATCGTGAATTACTTGCATCTCATACATACATATACATTTTAATCATCATAGCAGTATTTTCCCAATCGTACATTTCATTCGTAATACACAATATAACATATGCTTTTCTGAAAATAAATTTACTCATAATCAATAATAATTTGTATGGAAAATTACTGCTTTAGTTTATTCCCTTACCTGACTACTGAGAAATTCCTTAGGACCCAAAATTTCACACCCTTGGCGCCCGAAATTTAATTCCTACAATTTACATTTTTCCCTAGATTAATTAATCTATTTCTTCAAAATAATACTCATCTAGCCTTCCTTAGGCTTCATATACCTCAAATTAACATTTAAACTATTATTTAACATCCCCACTTAATTTTTCCAAATTTTGCCTGCGGGTCCCAAAATTACACCCGCGGCGCTCACCCGAGGCCTAAATTCCAGAAATCCTACTTCAGTCCCAAATGCTTAATATTTTAACATTTCTAAATTAATGCTAATTAATTAAAAATAAGCCCCTTAATAATCGCCGCACCCCAAATTTGGAGTTTTGGCCCGACACCCCCACGAGAATTTCGTCCCACTAGACTTGTAGAGAATCATCTCTAGATTCTCGTGATGGTGTCCGTTCGTCAATTGGGCTTATATTTTGCAAGAAATTAAAGAAAAAGAAAAAAATGGCTTACCCCAGTGAATACGTTTACGCCGCTCCTATCACCGATCCGCTCGGGTAGAAATGACGGCAGCAGCGAATGGAGTCCAGTGGTATCTTCGGATTTTTGATCGGGTGAAAATCCATCACGAAATCGAGGAGAGAGGGAGAGAGAACGTGAGGAGAGAGAGAGAGTTCTGAGAGTTGCAGGTAAAAGAAAAAAAAAATAAATAAAAAAGAAGAAGAAGATAGAAGAAGAAAAGGAACTTTGAATAGGAGGATAATAATAATAATAATAATAATATATTTAATTAATATTAATAATAATATATTTTATTAATAAATAAAAATAAATTTTAATTAATTTTTTTTCTTTTTAAATCTGATTAATTAATTAATTAATTAATTAATTTTTTTTAAAAATTTTTAATTCTTTAATTTTTTTTTTAGAAATCAATCCACTAATCTTTTATATCTCTTTTTTGGGATTTTTACAACATCATTCAACATTCTCAAGATGTGATGACCTTGACATCTCATTCACATATTTGTTTGGGCTTTAAAGTCTAATGTGGGTTGTTTGAGATCATTGTAAAAAAATAAAATAAAATATGAAAACAAAAACAAGCAACTACTAATTTAAAATTGAAAATGAACAATCCATTTGGTCAATGTTTTTAAAATTAAAAAAAAATTGATTAAAGAGATCCAATTTTTTTGCCCTTAAAACACATAACAATCAAAAATCATAAAAATAAAAAAAATACAAATTAAAAGTAATATAAATTCTTATAGTTATTTTACTTAACTTCAAAGCTCATTTTATAAAAATAATTTTACTTCTCATCACAATTGAAAAATAGTAAAAATAGTGGTTTTTATTATTATTTTTTTCAAAATAAAGATGATATATATATATATATATATATAATATTTTAGCTTTAAAATGTCATTTTATTTCAATTTTAATTAAAATTATGTACAAAATGAATGGTTTACTCCACTTTTGAATATAAAAAAATATTATGATAATAGATTGTAAAAATAATTGAAAATTATAAAATTTAGTTTTAGATTTTTTCTAAAGTAGTTAAAAAATTTCTCAAAACCAATAACATTGACATGCGTATTTTCATAATCTAGTTTTTCATTTTATAAAATCAAAAACTTAAATAAAAAAATAAAATTGATACTAAACAAAAGTTGGGCGACCGTTTAGTATTATTATAAAAAAATATAAAAATAAAAAATAAGAAAACTAAAAATAAAAAACAAAAATTGAAAATCGAACCAACAACTTATTCGGTTAACATTTATAAAATTAATACAAATTATAATTTTGATTGAAGGAATACTCATTTTTATTCTTCAGTAAAATAAAAAATAAAAATATAATTCAAAAATACTATAATACAAAATTTTATAATTTTCCATCTTTAAACTCATCTTTTAGCACCAAAAAGATGCTAGCTATGGTACATGAGAAAAAAAAAAGTAAAACTAATTTTCTTTTATTTTTAAAGAAATTACATGAGTATTTTTATTTAATTATATTTAAAGTTCACATAATCATTTTATTTTAATTTTAAATTACGTGTAAATTTAATTTTACATATGAAAGTTTTCTGATTACAAGTTGTTAAAACCGTTAAAAATTATATAAAATTTTAATTTCTTAAATTTAAAATAATTAAAAATTGATAACAAAAATAAAAAAATTAATAACATAACCAACTTTCTACCTTGTTAGATGAAAGAGATCGGAGAACGCAAAACTGCAAGCTGCGGTGCCGGAAAGGGTTTTACCAGAAACACAAACCCTAACTCGGACTTTGCTTTCAGTCCTCCACTATATTCAAGCAGAGGTGGTGAGTCATCTTCGTAAATTTTGTATTTCTTTTCCTCTACACTTTTCTAATGTTCTCTCATCATCATAATTTTTTATCGAACTCAATCCCTTGAAGCTATCATGGAACCCAATCTCTGCCTTTCTTCCCCAAAAGCTTTAGCATGTACTCATTCTCCCATCTTTCTCCCATACAAGGCCCCTTTCCTTGAAAATTCGGGACTTTCTGTGAAGTCCCATCTCTCCTTCCCATCAAAACAAGCGGAGAGGACACAATTTTTTGGCCAAGGTTTGATTTTACGAGAGAAAAACGCTGCTTTGGTTAGTTCGAGAAAGGCCCATGTCCCATTTCACCCAATAAGAGCTTTTGTGAAGAGAAGAAAAGAGCTTCCCTTTGATAATGTTATCCAAAGAGACAAAAAGCTCAAACTGGTTTTGAGGATAAGGCATATTTTGTTGAGTCAACCTGATAGGATAATGTCGCTTCAGTACTTGGGTAGATTCAGGCGGCATCTTGGTATTAAGAAAAAGCGAAGATTCACTGCTTTATTGAAGAAGTTCCCTGCGGTCTTCCAGATTGTGGAAGAAGGGGCTTTTTCACTTAAATTCAAATTGACTCCGGAGGCTGAGAGACTCTACTTGGAGGAGTTGAAAGCTAGGAATGAAATGGAAGATTTAGCAGTTGTCAAGTTGAGGAAATTGCTGATGATGTCGGCAGAGAAGCGGATTCTTTTAGAGAAGATTGCTCATTGGAGAACTGATTTTGGGCTTCCATTTGAATTTCGCGATACAATCTGTCGAAGGTATCCCCACTATTTTAAGGTCGTACCAACTGCGCGAGGCAATGCTCTAGAATTAACTCATTGGGATCCCAGGCTTGCTGTTTCTGCAGCTGAGCTCTATGAAGAAGAAAAGCGCGCGAGAGTGTTGGAAGAGAAGAATCTAATTATAGATAGACCCCTTAAATTTAATAGAATTAATTTACCAAAGGGTCTTAATCTTCCTAAGGATGAGATGAAAAGGATTTGTAGGTTTAGAGACACGCCTTACATGTCGCCATATTCTGATTTTTCTGGATTGAGGTCTGGTACAATGGAGAAAGAAAAGCATGCTTGTGGGGTTGTTCATGAGATCTTGAGTCTCACTATTGAGAAGAGAACACTTGTGGATCACTTCACTCATTTTCGAGAGGAGTTCAAATTTTCGCAGCAGCTGAGGGGGATGCTGATAAGGCATCCTGATATGTTCTATGTGTCCTTGAAGGGGGATAGGGATTCAGTTTTCCTCAGGGATGCATATCATGATTCTCAGCTGATTGAGAAGGATAGGCGGTTGCTCATTAAGGAAAAATTTCGTGCACTTGTTGAGTTTCCCAAGAGGAGTGCACATAAAAGTGATATAGATGGTGTAGAAGGATCTGACAATCCCGAAGGTGGAAGTGCTGGGGAGGAGGAAGAAGAATGGTCTGATGTGGATACTTTATTGATTGATGGACTGGATGAAGAAGAAGAATATGATGACGACGATGACGAGGCTGACTATGAGGATGATTGGAGTGATGAAGATGATGATATGCCACCAGATTTCTATGGAGATGATAGAACCCCGAAGCTTGAATCAGATCAAATGATTAAACAGGCTAAACACTTAACTAAAAATGAAGAGAAGGTGCTTGTTCCTGCATTTCCTGATGGTCGGAGAAGAGAACGGTGGTAAATGATAAAAATGGCCCTTGTCTAGAGGATAAAAATGCTTTGGTAAATTGAGTTACAAGGCCTTCTTATGTGCCTTGGAGTACCAGTGCACTTTACTGCTCTCTGAGGTTCTTTATCCCTTGATAAATGCAAGATGCAAGATCTGGTTCTTCATTCTTGCATGAGGTTCAGGAAAGTGCTCGAGGAAAGAAGCAGAGATTGATAATAAATATTTTTTTCCTTTGTCTTTATGCAAGATAATTAAAGGTTTTAGTTGCTCATGAAAGCACTCAACAGAAACTAGCATAGCTCATCTCTACTGTGTAACAATATATGACTTTTGTTAATATAATTGATTAATATCCTGTAAGAGCACTGAACAAGTATCTCTGTGTGAATGGCATGTCAATGTGAAGCTTTTCTTTTTCTTTAACATAATGTCCTTTTGTGAATTATGCTTGCGTAAAATTCTTTTTTATTACTCTTTTTTTTTTTTCTGTGAAATGGACAAAGAAATGCTCAAGCTTGAGCTTGGGATGTTTGAAAGATTGTTTTCATTGGCCTTGAGCTTCGAAATCCTACTTGTAGGTAATGTATCTTTTGGACTAGTTACTTGTAAAATCATTGAATGGTGGAGGTTGGGAAGCAATAAAACTACCTTGTTTGTGTTGTTAAAATGCATATTGGACATGAAGGTATTGACATATTCTCTTGTAATGGCTGCTCCATGGACATGAAGGTATTGACATTTTCTCTGGTAATGGCTACTCCATGGACATGAAGGTATTGACATTTTCTCTGGTAATGGCTACTCTATGTATTGTCTTGACCAAGGTGTTAGGAAACCTGCATTATAACCTTCATGAAATGTATGATGGTCCATAGTTTGAGAAGGAATGACTAATCAAGCTATAGCATTTGACTTATTGCTCTCACAGTTTTTCCTTCAAAATGATAAAGCTTCTTAGCTGCTTACTAGTCTTGTTTACTTTCTTTCAGTTTTTAATTGCTGACATTTCAAATCATTTCATTTATTTACTTGTTTGATAGTTACTCTATACTTCACTTTTCCAGTAAAAAAGGTTTTCACGAATTGTTCTCAGTTATTTTGTGGACAAAGATGATATCATAAATGTTTGTTCAGCTCTATTTACCTAGTTGATATGAAATGTTGTCATATCTATTTGTATTTCTTGTATTTGCCAGCTACTAACCTGTATTGGGTCAAGTTTCTATTGGATTTCTTGGAAGGCATTGGGTTTCTATAAATTCTTCTACAGTTTAATAAGCAGAAGTATAGGTGTGGGAGCGATGCTGATGGCATGAGCTGTTGCGACTAGCGAGCAAGTAATATATCTATCAAAATCTTAGAATAATGATCATGAATGCAGTTTGGTTTTGCAATATATATAGAAATTATAAATGTATTTTAGTTTTCTAAGATTTACTTAAGTTTATCATGAGACTATTTGTGATAGATTTGAAGTAAAATTAAATTTTAGAATCGAACATTTTAAAGATGGCATGCAATAATTTGGCTAGAGAGATCTTTTTGTCTCACATAAATTTGAAGAATGCTTTGACAATCAACATCATTTAATTTTAGTTTCTTGTTTTTTTGGTTATTTTACAAAATGCTGCACCACTTGTAAGGGAAGTATTTTTGGCCGGTTTGGTTGATCAGATTGTAATTTTAAGTCACACAATTTAACAAAACTGTATTGCAGTGCTGTAGGAAGATAGATAAAGTTGGTCATGAATGCAAAATCTGTTTAGGTGAAAGTCTTAAATGCTTGGGAAAAAATGGGGAGGATTATTAGTAAGGTTACTCCTTACTCAACATTAAGGCGATCATTGATAAAATTTAGATTATGGCTGGAATAATTGAAATATTTTTCTCAGCATTGTGAGCTTATGTCTTCAAATCTTTATTAAAAGGAGGAAAATTTTTTTGCTTTAGAGAAAATGACCCTTGATTTATTAAGAACTCATATATCTTCTCATCTAATTGGGATCCTCTATTGGAAGGTCGAAGAATAAAGTTGTCTTTTAAGAGCATGAATTTTGGACCGTGAATTTGGATTTAGATAGATTTGGACAAATTTCAACACAATTTTATATTACGTCTCATTTAAACTCAATACAAATTTGAAACTAAGGTCTCTTCAAACCTAGGATAAAAGGTGATGAGATCCCAATATGGATTAAATATCATAATATTCCATGAATTTATTAGACTTCAAATGGATTGAGTTTGTATTGTAAGTGTTGTTGGAGTTCCTTTGTTTTTAAGACTTTTATTAAGCAATTGAGAAATTTTTCATATGCAAGAGTCTGTTGAAATTAATATTGATGATGAGTTGCATGTTTCCGTGGAATTGAAAACTCCTTATAAACTTTATCACGGTTTAAATTGAGTATGCTTGGAGGCAAAAAAAAAATGTCAAAAATTTTCTACATCTTGGACTTGCTACAAGAAGATATGCTAAATCAAAATGGATAAAAAAAAGGATATTAATGCTGATTTTGCTAATCTATTCAAAAGGTAATGTGAAGGAAAGGAAAAGAAGGAAACTATGGTGATGGCTTATAATAACCAGGATGCAGTGATAACCGTTGGTCCACTGAGGCATCAAAGGGGGTGAATTGAGTTTTAAAAAATATCTATTAAGTTAAAAACAACAATTTTAGTGCACACTCTACTTTTCTGAAATGATGCTCACCAAGTTTTAAAATAGGGCAAGAAACATAATGCAGACCATAATCACCCACATAATTATCTCATATCAATCACTAATGCATAGTTTAGAGAGAGTGAGATAGTTAGAGTGATATATAAAGAGTGACATAAAATTTATAGTGGTTATGTCACTAGATAGACATTTACTCACCAAGTTAATTGACTTGAATTTTTCATTAATTCTAATTTTTATTCTTTTTTATACAAGATAATCACTCTTCTCAAGACAATTGAGTTGTGCCTTTGAAAAATCACTAGACATTTACTCACCAAGCTAATTGATTTGAATTTTTCATTAATTCTATTTTTTACTCTTTTTTATACAAGAGAATCACTCTTCTCATGACAATCGACCCACGAGCTATAACTTCGAAGGATCACTATCCTTCACTTATTGAGCCCCCCTTGGCTTCAAGACTTCAAGTCCTAAATTCACTCGAGCCCACTAAGCTAACTTCTTAAGACAATCGTCCAGTCAAGTCAACTAGATTACCCTCTTGACATACTTCAGTTCTTGATTGATTGTGATTGTGTCATCTTTGTGCAGCTCCTCAAAATATGATGGTGTTTGTTCAATTAAGATAGTCGTCATAAAAACATAGGTCGTTGAGCTAAGGAGAATCATATGTTGCCTATTCACCCCAGTGACTAAGTGGAGAATCGTTTAGAAGAATCAAACACTACATGAAAGGCACAAATAATCTAATGGATGAAATTGCTTATCATCCAGGCGATAGAGAATATGGAGTCATTAGTCGAAGTTTGTTGATTATATTTAGCGATAATGGTCGATTATATCATCAAGTGAAGGTCGCCCATCATTAAGCGACAAGGCAAATAAGCATTGGGTAAGAATGTCAACTACAATAAATTAGACATTTAATGTTATAAAATGATCCCTTGTGATTAGGTTTTAAATGTTTCATAAACTTCATTTGTTATTAGGAGTTTTTTGAATTTATGCTTTGTTGTGCAAATAGTATACACCAATGCACAACGAAAACATAAATTGAATCAGACGTGCAATGCAGCAACCAAGGATGAATAATATGAAACAATCAATCACAAAGATAATAAAGGAAAGCAATAAAATCACACGACACAAGAATTTACGTGGTTCGACAATATGCCTACATTCATAGGAGCAAGTGACTAGATTTTCATTATTAATAATCGAAGCTTACATCAAGGTTTATAAAGTTTTATTATTTATTCTAATCCTATACGTACAAAAGGCTTAGAAACTTCGTAAAGTACCCCTGTAGCAAATCTCAAAGGAAAATCCTTCGAATCCCCCAATCTACTGATCTTACCAATTCAAATTCCATAATTAGCGCCAAACAAAACTGTCGACAGTTTCAACAAACCATCGATGGTTTCATACTAAAACTAATTCCTACAGAATGAATCCATGAACAATTATCTCCCAAGGGCAAATCGTCGATCATACCGTCGACCAAATAGTCGATGGTTTCTTCCTCCAGCACAACTTCCTTATTCTTTGGTCCACCGAGAGGTGTCTCACCCCAGCGAATTATTGTCTTTTGTCCTTCTGGTGATTGAGCTTAGAAAGCTCAGGGGCAGGGTTAGAATTTTGGTGACTTGTGAGTGGTAGTAAGAATTGAAATATGTATAATTATGTTTTAGAATTTTTGGTTATGTAATATATGTGGATGGATACTCTTTTTTGGGTTGTATATAGTACTTTGGTATTTTATTTGAGGTTGTTCATTATTTTTCCGCTGCGTGAATGGTATTAGAGACAGTGATATTGGTCTCATCACACCCTAGACCCCACTTGGCAGGTTTGGAGCGTGACACCTAGACACCCAAATACTCTTAACTCAGAGTAGTCTACCACATTACCTCTACAACTTTCTCATCTAGTGATGCCCTTGGTGATTGGTTAACCAAGAAACATGTCTTATTTACTGCTTTTGCCCCTAGAAGTTCCTTGCAAGCGTTGTATTCAACCTAAGACACGGACCGCTTTCAACTAGAGTTCGGTTCATCCTTTCCGTCACACCATTCTGTTGTGGTGTCCGGTGTACTGTAAAATGTCTCCTTATGCCATGCTGCTCACAAAGAACCTCGAATCAGTGTGCTTAGTTTCGTTGTCAGACCTGAGGCATTTAATCTTTCTCCCGGTATAGTTTTCCACCTTAACTTTCCACAATTTAAACTTGGCAAAAGTCTCTGACTTGTGCTGCATGAAGTACACCTAGACCTTACGTGAGTAATCATCAATAAAGCTCATGAAATACATATATCCTCCGTGTTATGCTACTCTTATGTGTGGCTACATATATCCTAAATGTAGTCTAGGATTCCCTTCGTCTTGTGTGTGGTTGTCTTGAACTGCACCCTATTTTGTTTTCCCATAACACAAAACCTACAGAAGCTCAGCTTGCATGATTTGACCCCCTTCAAAAGATTTTTTTTATGAAACTCCATCATTCCACGCTCACCTATATACCCTAGCCACATATGCCACAAGATCATATCATCCGACTCAGACTCTGCAATTACAACTCCACCTATAACTGTAGTACCCAGCAGTGTGTACATATTCCTTGGTACTTTCTGCCGCTTCATCACAATCAGAACACCTTTACTCACCTTTATTACCCCACTCTCAGACTTGTAACTAAACCCGCTACAGTCTAAAGTGCATAATGGAATCAAATTCTTTCTCAGTTTCGGTATGTGCCTAACTTTACATAACGTCCTCACTACACCATCGAACATTTTGATTATGATATTCCCTATTATGACAATTTTGCATGAAGCATCATTCCCCATCAGAATAGTGCCATAATTTACCAACCTGTAAGTGGTGAACCAGCCTTTGTTGGGCGTTATGTGATACGAACACTCCGAATCTAAGATCCAAGAATCTGTGAGACCATATGAACAGGATGAAACCGAAAGCATATCACCATCACCGCTCCCTGAGTATCCTTCTTCCACTACATTTGTCGTGTTTGATGAACCCTATTTATTTTAAGCATTCCCTTTCTTCCTTCCTGGACAATCGGGTTTTATGTGCCCTTTTTTCCCGCACTTAAAATACCGCACGTCCTTCCTCTTCCTAAAATTGGACCGAGCCCTATTGTTGCTTGGTCCACTAAGGAACTTGCTTCTCTCATGATCCTGGTTCTCCTTCACCTTGCGAACTCTCATCGGTGACCTTATTCCTCTGATGAAACCCCAACAATGCACTTGTGATATCCTTCAACTCTAGGGTTTCTTTCCCCAATGTCAAATTCATAACCAGATTCTCATACGTAGGAGACGTAGGTAGAGAATTCAGCAACATCAACACTTTGTCTTCTTCCTTGAACTCCAAATCAACCCGCTTCAGATCACTGATGATTTGATTGAATACGTTGATGTGTTGATTCAGATATGAACCCTCTGTCATCTTAAGCCTATAAATTTTTTACTTAAGATACAACTTGTTCGTTAATGACTTGCACATATACCGGCTCTCCAGTTTTAGCCAAACTACCGCTGGAGATTCCTCATTTATGACGTGATACATCATGCCATCAACCAGACAAAGACTGATAGTAGCCACAACCTTCGCTTCCAACTCCTTCCAACTCATGTCGTCCATGCCTCCCAATTGTTTTATGTATAGTGCCTTCACCATACCTTACTGCACTAAAAAGCCCTTAACCCTCCTCAACCAAAGTTTGAAATTTCCCATTCCATTGAACTTAACAACATTGAACTTCGCTGAAGAAATCCCAGCCATTGCAACCGATAGCTCTGATACCAATTTTTTGTGTAAAGAGTATACATCAATGTGCAACGGAAACACAAATTGAATCGGATCGTACAATGCAACAACCAACGATGAATAATATGAAACAATCAATCACAAAGATAATAAAGGAAAGCAATAAAATCACACGACATAAGAATTTACGTGGTTCAGTAATATGCCTACGTCCATGGGAGAAAGTGATTGGATTTTCACTATCAATAATCGAAGCTTACATTAAGAGTTACAAAATATTTTTTTTATTCTAAACCTATACGTACAGAAGACTTAGAAACTTCCTAAAGTACCCCTATAGAAAATCTAGAGGAAAAACCTCTAAATCCCTCAATCTACCGATCTTCCTAATTCAAATTCTGTGATAAGTGTCAAACAATACTATCGACGGTTTAATACCAAGACTGATTCATGCAAATTGAAACCGTCGATGGTTATCTCCCGAGGGCAAACCATCGATCATACCGTCGACCAAATAGTCGACGATTCTTCCTACAACCTAACTTCCTTGTTCTTTGCCCCACCATGCTTTCCCGGTGCATGTGTTCCACTAAATATGAGCCACATATCCAACATGCTTATAGCCATATAATTGATGTAGGTTTAACCCCAAAAGGGCATAAATATGTGCAATGGTTATTATAAGAGGATCTCCAACCCAACTTAATAAACATTATGTAATAATGTAACACTAAATAGGCCTTAATGCCTTTTTATCCATCTTATCTCTTTATCTATTTCTCTTTCACTTTCATATCCACTTGGTCTCATCCCTCTCTATCATTCCTTACCTCTTATAATTTAAGTCTTTTCATCATCCTCTTTTCTCCCTTTTATGTTTTCTATGATTTCTACTATTCTTACTATTGCTATCCTCACACTTTTGATAAGAGTTGACGTAATGAACAACCAATCCATCATTTATCCATCTAAGTCCAACACCATGCCTTAAATATTATTTGAGTTTTGATAAAATAGATTGTTAGGATCCTTTGAAAGACAATTTGCACTTGAAATTACAAAATATTGTAAATTTCTTGAAGTTTAACCTATAACTTTCAATTGATTCATTGTCCATAAAATTTGTGCACAACAACGACCAACGGTAACATATTTTTACCTCTTGGTCCTTAAAGCAAGTGGATCTTACTTATACTAAACCAACTAATTAAACAAAAACCTATAAACTGGCAAGTTCCATTTATGCTTTCCATATCAATCTTAGATCCAACAAATCAACATCAAGGTATCCTAATAATTTAAATTTAGTGTGTTTTAGATTCCATAGTCCCAGATCAGTTGTTCCTAGGACATAATGCATTATATCACACTATACATTATATCAAGTCTATTAGTAGTGAGACATAGCTAAATCCAACCATGCTATACGTTTTTTGTTAACAAATTTCTCTACTTTATTCATATATATATTTTCAGAGAACTACTCATTAGAGTTCTAAAAGTTCTACATTTATCAATTCCAAACTTTTTCATGAGCTCCTTAGCATATTTAAACTGACTAATAAATGTTCCCTCATCATATTGCATAATTTGCAATCCAAGACAATAATTTAAGTCTCCCATTAAACTCATTTTTCATCAAGTCAGGGAATACTTTACACAGGCTAACATGATCAGCACCAAAAACTATATCATCAATATATATTTATACAATCAATTTCAATGCTACAAGACTTGCCATTGCTCAAAGAGTGAGTGAGAGAGACATAATATACCAAGATTTGATGCGTAAGGTGGTTATGGTAAGGCATTAAACTATCAATGAGCTGCATGAGAGAAAGAGAGTAGCAGGTTCCTAACGTAACCTTTTCTTAAGGGGAATTTCCTAAGCTTCTCTTTAATTAGGGATAACATCTCCTTTAAACTGTCCACATCCTTTAAGGGAGTTACAATTGATTCAAACGTTACTTTGCTTACATGCTTAGCAAGTTTGATCAACAGAGAGAGAGAGAGAGAGAGAGAGAGAGAGAGAGAGAGAGAGAGAGAGAGAGCGTAAAGTAAATGATAGTTGGCAACATTTCTTAAGAAACCCTAAACATTGGCATTTGGCTAGGGGTGTGAAGGTGTTTCTTCTAAGTGATTGTGTTCTTGTTCCTCCATCGTCTACTTGTGAAACCCTTTAGCTTCTCTTTCTCATAGCATCTTTCATACTGTTGCAATACAACCCTTTGAGTTTTCTTTAACACGTTCTTTTATCAAACAATATGGCTAACTTTTTCTCGGGAGGGGCAGAGGTTGATTTGCTAGTGCTAGAGACTAAGGATAATTCTTTCTTATGTTCTTGCCAAGGAATAACAATATTGTAGTTTAAATTGTCAAGTAAGTTAGGGCTTTGTTATCACTATTTAAATTATGAAAAAAAAGAGAAAAATGAAAACTAAAAGCCACATCAAAACATAAACTAAAACAAAAAACCAACGGCCTACTTGATTAATATTTTTAAAATACACAAAATTAAAAACTTGATTAAACCAATTCATTTTTGTCCTTGACTCAAATAACAATTTTAAAAAATGATTAATATAATGAAAATATAAAATAATTTAATTTAAAAAAACTATAATAAAAAAAGATTATTATAATTATTTTACTTAATTATTATATTTCAGAATTTCCCTTTACAAGAATAACCTTATTGTACATGATGATTAAAAAATAATAAAAAATATTTTATAAATGATGTAATATTTTTATTTTCAAATTTTATAGATATTTTAATTTTAATTAGATTTTAATTTCATATGATTATTTTATTTTATTAAAAAGAATGTATAAAAATAAATGATTTAATTAAAAAAAGTGTTAGTTTTAGTTATCAAAATATTTTGTCAAGAAGTTGGTAAGACAATTGAAAATTATGGAACTTAATTTTTAATTCTTCCACAAATAACTTAAAACTCAAAAACAAAAAAACTGAAACATAAATAAATACACTTCCTAATCTATTTATTTAATGTGCAAAAAAAAAAAAAAACAACAAAAAAGAAAAATAAAATCATACCAAATTAGAGTTTTTTTTCTAAAATTAATTTTAATTTAATTAAAAATATTTAATAAAAATACGGGTAGAACTTTACATCGATGCTTAGAAGCAAAAATTTTGGAAAGCCAGCGGGAGAGAGTGGTGGACCCTTGACGTTCAGATGACAGCCAGCTGGATTGCCGAGTTGGGTGGAGGCGGCTGCCGAGGGATTTGGGCTCGAATCTCTTAACAAAGGCGGCGACGCCGCGCATGGTGGTGTCGAAGAGGTAGGGTACACCGTCGTGCGTGGTGCCAGTGGCGTCGAGGAAGACACGGCAGGGCTCTCGGCGAGACGCGATTGGAAGTAATTGATGAGGCGCTCCGTCTTGTGGGTGGTCTTGCCGGCGAGGTTCTGGGACATGTGCACCCCCATCGCGTACCAATTGCGCGGCTGCATCGCGTACTTCTTGTCCCTCCGGACCCCTTTCTTCACGTCCCTGTGCACCAGCTTCTCCATTCCCCATTTCCTACATGCATTGAAGTTTTACCACAATTAATATTACAATCTCTGCCAGATCAAACCAATTAGGCTTCCAATACTATTTCAGAGGGAGGGAAAAAATGATTAAGGAAAATTGCAAGTAGAATAATGGGTCTTGGGAAAGCTTTTCGTCATGAGGAACTTCGTTTTTAATGTTCAAACAAAAGAATCGAACAGAATAAATGAAAAAGCAGAAAATAATATAATTAAAGATGTTAATGTGTATTAGACTTTGTGCCGAAACACAACTCTTATTTACTTGTAATACACTCTTATTACTTCAACTGCACTCATATTTATTTGTACAGCACTCGGTGCCTCCTATATAAATAGACACCCATGTATACTCTTAGGCACAAGAAAAATAATAATACTTGTTCAATATTTCTAACTTAGTACCAGAGCCACTGCTCTGACCTTTTCTTAGCAGTCTTATTTTCTTGGTGTTGCTCCTTCCTTATCACGTTTCCGTAGCCAACAAGGAACCACACCACAAACCACTGCATCCTCTGTCGTCATTGTGTTCATCATTTCGATCAAACTTCTGCAAGTACCATCAAGATCGTCATTTGCCTATTTACTCATTGGTGGAAACCAAGACGTCATCGGAGCTCGCACGCGCCGCCACCATTTCTGCTTTAGAGTCCACGTGCCTCACGCGCCTTACATGCCAATCGCCTGCTGCCTACATGCGCTCCATGCCCCTGTTTCATCTTTCCATGTCAGCCCTAGCTGACATCATCACGCCACGTTAGCTTGCCACGTTAGCCTGCTATGTCAGCACGCCACGTCAGCACTATTGACCGTTGCCCCAAGCTTTGACCGTTGACTTTCCTAGGGTTGACTTTTTCAGGCCAGGTTCTCTTTACCTAGTTTTTCGCATAGATTTCTTTTTTTTTGCAGTCTATTTTTGCAAATTGTGTCTCTAAATGGATAAAAAAGAAAATTTTTTCCTTACCCCATTAATACTACATTGGAGGGGACTAGGAATTATTTGTCTTGGTCTCAAGCTATACGCAATTTTCTTAAGGGTCACATGCTTTGACAATATTGTGCTGGTGCAATTACTATTCTTGTCAAGGGAGCAACTAAAAAAGCTTCTGCATTCACTGTTCGCATAGTTGATGAGATAGTCATAACCATATGATCCTTACTTGGCTTTGGAACACTTCCATTCCTTCCATCTCCAATCTGTTGGACAGCTTTGATTATGCAAAATCTGCATGGAATATGTTGGCCAAACAATATTCCACTTCTCACGAATCCATGAAATATCAGCTAGTGGTTGAGTTACATAAGCTCCGGCAAGAACCAGGGCAATCTATCAATGACTACTATGATCAGCTTTGCTTCCTTTGAGACCAATTGACCTTTCTGATCTAACTTGGGTATCTCAAAAGATGCTTAACAATATGCTACTATTTGAGGTGAATTCCGTCTCTATGAGTTCTTGATGTCACTTGACAAAGCCTATGAGCCCATTTGAGGTCAGCTTCTTAATTGCAATCCTCCTCCCTCTATTGATACTGATGTAAATGAGTTGGTTGGAGAAGAAACTAGTCTTACAACGCTTCAAGCCCAGAATAAGCTAAATGTTCTAGCTATTGCTCCCTCTGCTCCCACATAGCAACTTTTGCAATCAGGGTTTGATGCCTCTAGCTCTGGCAATCGTCACAAGCAGTCCAACAAAAAGTTTTGCAACTATTGCAATCGTCCTAGCCACACTATTGAGACTTGTTACCGTTGCAACAAATCTACTGCAGCTGTTGCCAATTTCGAGTCTACTCCGCCAATGCCCTTTGTCTCAGTTGAGTCTCGGTCTTTTGGATCCTTTATCCACCTCTCCTCAATTGAACTATATGACATAATAGCTAGGCTATTCGTATGACTGGTAATGCATCTCTTTCCACTGCTCTTGTAACGACCTGCTTATTTTACCATATATATTTTTTTCCATATTAATATCCAATATAATAATTCTGGTAAATCATAATCAACCTAGTAAATCACAATCCACCTGAACCCAAGGGTACCAGGGGTATACCTGAAATACAATACTGATATCTAAGTAGCAGGAAGCGTAAAATCATATACATATCAAATTGTCCAACCAACACAATACCAGAGTCTTACTACACTATCATATACATACACATATCCCAAAATATCCAAAAGTGGCCTAGGGTTACCACCCAAAAATCTGTGTGACTATAGCAAAATACTTACCTTTCAAATAGGGCAGGTCAGATGAATCCTAACGTTGCGGAGCTCTATCCGCTCTTCTATCTAGGGCTCATGAAATATTTATATAACTGGGGTGAGACACCTCTCAGTAAGGGAAATAAACTAATATCAGTGTGTGACAACTTGAGTATTTTCGTGTTATACATATAACAACACATGAACATACTTGATAAAATTGTCTGTATCATATCTAGAGAAACATGTTTTATCATATCATGGTATAACATACTGAATTTTCATACACATAGATCATTTCATATAACTGTACATAGAAAACATCTTGGATGGTTAGCTAGCTGGTGTCATGTTTTACCTCCACATAACTGGATTGTGCGGCCTGAAGACGGGACCTAGCAATGGCTGGCTGACCACACTAGATCAAACAAAAGTCTGTAAGTACGATGGGTCTGCCTCTCTTGGTCCGAACACCAGAGGGACGCCTGTGCTACAATAAACCACATATGTTAGAATTGGTATATTCCCAAGAGGAGGTGAATTGGAAATTTAACTTTTCTCCTAGGTTAAGTCATAAGTTAATATGATTTGGTAACCTAGGATCTTTATACACAATTCCAAATGTTTCGATGAATAAAATATGCGGAATTTAAATCATGCACATCATTCATACCATAACATATATGTGCGGTAAATATAAAGTGCAGAAATGTAAACAAACACACGATATGTTATCGGGGTTCGGCCAACTGTGCCTACGTCCTCACCTCTAGCTCGCAAGCCCGAATTCCACTAAAGGCTCACTTAAGGGTGGAACGGCACTGATACAAACCAGGTCAATTAGCACAGGGTTGACCTTAATCTTTACAACCAAGTCAATTAGCGGGGCTGACCTCAAACTACACGCCTTAATAGGATGGCGCACCTAACTTTCCTAACCAGGTCTAAGCCAATCCAAGACTATTTCAAAGGGTTAGTCTTCCTCTTCAGGTCTGTGCCTGGAAATACAATAGTATTTGCAATCAAACAATATCAGTATAGTGATTGTGCTTTCGTGTAAAGCAGATATGTACCTGGATGCGCTCAGTCACATACATCACAAGATGATTTAATAAGTAAGCTCAGTGTGGTCTAATATTTCAACTCTCAAATGTATTTTCTATTAGTGTAATGAGTGCGTGAGAGTATCAACAAGCAATCTTTGTATCACAAGATATTTAATCTACAGATTCACACAAAGATGTCAAGCAAGTTTCAAATGTATCAGTTTAAGGGATATATCAATCACGTAAATAGTAGATAATGTATATGCCTGGTTTGCAAAAAATGTATAGTCTTTGTATTCAGAAAATGATATGCAAATAGATATTGCAACAAAGATTATATTACAAACTCAAATATCTTCTCAAAGATATATCAATATAAATCACACAAAATATTTGAGTATGTTTTAAAAGAGTTTTTGCAACACAAAGACAAATACAAGCTTCCTAAGATATTGCAACACAAATGCAATACTCAGAAGCTTAGGCAAGTCTTCTTAGGATAGACTTATGTACAAAGCTCCCTAAGAATACTCCGGTTTAGCTCTCGTTAAAATTGAATCAATCAAATACAAATAGGAGAGCAAACCTATAGCAATAAACACTCAATCAACTTACAAAAAGTATGAGCAATGGGAGAAGGTAAGTATGACTGGTTTTAGTATGAAAATGAGTATTATAGGTTTTTGGATTATCATAGAATTTTCTCTAATCAAATCCGCTAATCTACTACTAATAATCCAAAATTAGTGGGTACATATAGACACCCCATGATATATAACCGTTGGGGACATAGCCGAAATTATTAGAAAAGATTAATGATATTTAAAGTATTTTAACCCTGATAAAAATAAGTTTACCACGGTAAAAACGCAGGGCAACCCGAGAGACCCGGTCGACCAGAAACCTTTCAGTCGACTGAAGTTCATATTGCTTGGTCGACTAGGCCATTTTTGAACTTGGGACTCAGTCAACTCGACATACATGTTCGAGGTGATTTTTCCATTTTATCGAGGTTTGGTCGAACAGGCTATTTTGAACTGGGTGATTTGATCGACCAGATAGTTGGGATTTCTCTCGAGGACCCTCGGTCGACCAGACAGTTGCAATGCAATTTGGGCTCGATTGACTAGGTGGTCAAAATGTTGACCTCAGGAGGTTTCGGTCGACCAGGGTGAAATGACTAGACATGGTTTGGGCAACCGAATTGTGGTCAACCGGTTGACCCATATCGGTTTCGATCGATCGAGGCAGAATGAATTGCCAAGGTCGGTCAACCAAAAGTGCACAAAGTGTGCATTTTGGTCCTGTTTTGGTTCACAAACACCCTATTCAAGTGCCTAACATATATGAGTGCAAAGGTGAGTGTCCTAAGGTCTCTTTAGGTCCAATTTGAAGGAACCAAAAGAATTCGGTGTTGGTCGACCAAAGGGTAAACTCCAAGGTCATTTTAAAGGTCATTTGTATTATGAGCTTACATATTTGACCATGCATGTGATGTGTGATTATTACATACAAAAAGCCCTAATTACTATTATAAACCCTTTACATGAATGACATATATTATAATCATAAATATAAATTGGTCTTCACATCTTGATCTTGACGATTGATGTTCCTGCACATAATCTCATATACTCATTAGATATTATGAGTATTTATCATAATCAAAACCGTGCGTGACCGATAAGGTCAACAACATCGATTTCCGATCTCCTATTGCTCCGTATGGCAAGGTGTAGCACTAACATAAACATAATCGTGATCATATAGCTATGGTACCGTGTTTCGTGAAAGTCTAAACCAAGCCAACTAGGTTCTGATAACATATAACATATTTCCAAATAATGATATATGACTATTACATAATCATATATGTCATGTTAATATTTTCATACATCTTTGTATAACATATTATATAAAATTTACGGCCCTTACGTTGACATTTTGTATTTTATAAATCACGGCCTGTATGCCAGTATTTCATATAAAACACTCGACCTGTATTCCGACATATCATATAAAAACCTCGCCCCATATGTGGATATATCATATAAATTCCTCTGCCCGTACGCTGATATATCATATAAAAACCTTGGCTCGTACACCGACATATCATATAAAAACCTTAGTTTGAAAAATCCCTGTATCATTTTAACATTTTCCTGGAAGCAATAAAACATACTTATTTTGTAACCATAATATTCCATCATTATAATCTTCCATGGTAAATTTTACTCATGCCACACAAGAGGTATTAAACATATTTCTGATCAACAGCATTATTTTCGACATAATTCTACATTATACATATTTATTTGAAATTAAATACTATACAATAATAAATACATTTTCATGAAATCCCAAAAATTCCTCCTCGGGAGCTTTTTCCCCATTTAGAAGCAAAGTTAGCATACAAACATAGTAAAACTTAGTTCATTTTAAGCACCTAGGAGTCCAATTTGGGCATACAAAGTCCAAACTGAATGGGGTCAGTCCCGGCACATCCGTCACATTAACCTGGATATGCCAGAGCTGACGGTGCCTAAAAACTCCTCTTCTAGAACTTTTTCCCCACTTAGAAGTAAAGTTGTTGGAAATGGTGTATTCCCAAGAGGGGGGGATGAATTGGATATTTAAAAAAATTTCTTCCTAGGTTTAACTAAGCCAGCAACAGTAATACACAACCTAGGGTTTGTTTAAACACATACTAATTCAACAGATAAATTACTGAGCAGATATTAAATCAAATAAACTATTCTCACTAATTCACAATCATTCAAAGTGCATATGTAAAATAATAAGAGCATTAAACAATAACATATAGGTGCGGAAAATAAATTGCAAAAATATAAAGTGCACACACGATATGTTATCGAGGTTCAGCCAATACTGCCTACGTCCCTGCCTCAAGCTCACGAGTAAGATGATTCACTACTAATGCCCACTTACGGGTGGAGCGATACCATTTACAACACCTTATAGGATGGTGCACCTAATTCTCCTAACCGGATCTAAACCAGTATGAGACTTTCTTAATCGGGTCTAAGTCTATCCAGTGCTTTTCTAACCAAGTTTGAGCAATTCGGGACTTTTCACAGGGCAAGTCTCCCTCTTCCGACCATACGTTGGGAATACAACAAATGATAACAAATGTGTACAATAAAGATGCTTCTTACACTAAGCTAATATGTACTACAATATGCTCAATACACTCACGTATGATAAGGATTTATGCTCAAGTGATATTTGGTTAAAACAATATATCAACTCACAATAATATGTGCATCTATATGTATATGTGTGAGTGAGTGAGATCTTTGAATCAAAATGGTATGATCACAATATGAATACTCAAAGATTCTCTACAACCATAAGCAAATATCTCAATAAGATTTTTCAAATATCAAGCACAATAGATATTAGGGTTTATGACTCAAAAATAATTTTGCAAGTACAAGCAAGTGAGCCTTTGAATCTTGCAATGGATGTGCAAGATTCACAAGCAAAGAATATATTTCTCCACCAAAAATATTTGCCAAAGATAATATGAGAGAAACATGAATAATACTCTCAAATAGAATATGAAAAGTAAATGCAATATGAGAGTAAATACTATATGATTTAAAAACAAATGCGCAATATATGTAAAGCACTCTCTTTAGAAATTGATTTTTCAAAGTAACAATAAAGAGAGGATGAAAAATAGGCTTAGGAAGATGAAGATAGGATATAAAAATTTGAGAAGTTTTTCTAACTAATCATCTTGCTAATTATGAATCATGTAGGGGTATATATAGAATTGGGTGAAAATATGACCATTGGGGATACAAGGGGAATTTTAGAAAAAAGTTTAACAATTTTAATTATAAATTAACCCTTGTTAACCATGGTAAAAACCTGTTAACTTGAGAGGTTCGGTCGACCAAGGTCAAGAGCCGGTCGACCAACCAAGCAAAAGAACTGAAATTTTAGGCAAAGCTCGGTTAACTAATGAACGGGTCTTGATCAATCATGAGGCGATTTGAACCCTTCGTGGGTTTGATCGACCAAGCAAAAAGGTCAGTCGGCTACTCAATTGGTTCGATCAACCATGACGAATTATAGCTAATACTTCGGTCGACTGGGGCAGGTGAACAATGTCTAACACAAGGTTTGATCGACCAAGTAAGGTTGCTTCAAAACAATGTCGGTTGACCAACACAAGTCAAACTTTTGACTTCTGGCCAGTTCGGTCGACCAAGGCTCTTATAACACAATAGGATGGCCGACTGAGGCACTTGAAAAGTCAAGGTAATACCTCTTTCACCTAATAAGTTTTTATCTCTATCATTTTAAGTATAAGATTTAGGCTTAAGGGATTCTTATAGTCATTCTATGGTCTTTTGATTTTCCTATGGTCAGACTATGGCCTTTGAGCATTTAATTCTTATCATGCATGAGATGCAGTTATTATATACCATAATATAAAAACCAAATGCAATTACAATTAAAATACACAAATGTCTTTTTTCTTCTTTGCTCTTCTACGTGGAATTCTCTTGAAAGGCATAATCTTTAAGTCCATTAGGCTTCCACTTTCTCGTATCTTATATCCGTATTGAAATGTAAACCTGTTGACACACTAAGTGCACACATAAGATACAGATACTTTATCAACATCAAAATAGGGATCATACTCAAAAAGCAAACAAAAGTTAGAATACAAACAAACTTAGTAAACTTAGTTTAATTAAACACTTAGCTTACAATTCGGGCATACGAGGTCCAAACCAAGTGGAGTGAATTCTGACTGATCAAATTTAGTTAGTTACAACTGTATCATTTTTTTACACTATGTCCTAATGTCCGATCATTTGATTATCAAATCATTTTTAATTATAGTATATATATATATATATATATATATATATATATATATATATATATACATGTTCAAACATTATATACTTGTTAATTTCTTGTACTATTATTATTTTGTAGGATTTGCGGCTGTCAGAATACTACGACGATGCCAAGCACTACAATTAGGTCGGATGCACACAACTTTAAATTTTCCTGTATTTCTAGTTATCTTAATAGAATTAATTTGTATATTTTAATTTGAATTTGTATTTGTATGTATTTGAATTTTGAACAATTTGTATTTTAAATTTTACTGATTTATGAATGTTTTAAAAATTCAAGTTTAATTTTATGTATACTAAAATGTAATTACAGGTTTTTATAGGAATTAAAAAAAATTATTATTTCAAAGCATTAGTGACGGTTTGCAAAGACAAAGTATTAGTGACGGTTTAGAAACTGTCACTATAGAATCATCATTTTTTTTAGGTCAAATTCATCACTAAAGGCAAAATATTAGTAACGATTCTACAGCCATAACTAATAATATATTATTAGTGACGGTTTTTATAACCGTCACTAAAAGCGTACCATTAGTGATGGTTTGTTGATTGTCACTAATGCAGTCATATTAGTGACAGTTATTAAAACCTTCAATAATACTTGAACTTTAGTGACGAATTTGAGCCGAGAATATGTATAATTTATAGTGATGGTCATAGGCTACTAGTGACGATTTTTTTCCATTACTATCACTCCACTATTAGTGACGGTTTGTATAATTCGTCCTTAATAAGTATTAGTTGTCGCAGATATGGTGACTAGTTTAAAATTGTCACCAATATTGACCGAACCATGACTAATACTATTAGTAACAGTTTTTTGATTATTAGAGACTATTTAAAACAATCACTAATAACCTTATTTTTTGGGGTGATATATGCACCACTCAAATTCCTCTCTCAAATTTCTTGAAACAACCTTTAGTATTTGGAGCATAACATCTGCTATAGAACTCCAAAAAGAGCGATATTGGTATCTGCGGAAAGCTAGAAAAAAATCCCACAACCTTTGTGTTAACAATTTTCACAAATGAGAAGGTTTAGATAAAGAAAAAAATAGGGCAAATTGTTGATGGTTGGTGAGGTGCATCGACGGTTTTAGGTAGAGAGTTGAATGATTTTTTGCCTGAGGAAACAGTCAATGGTTTGGGGAAACCGTCAATGGTTTGCGTCAAGACTCAAAGTCCAATGGGTGAAAAATAGCTATTTTCTAAAATATTTAATTATTTTAAATGCCCAACGACCATATAATGGCTAGTTTGTTAATTTGCCTATATATATAAGCCCAAAGACTTGTTTAAAGATTGATCTTAGTTACTAACATCTTTAGAATATCATTCACAAGCACTTTGCATTTAGTTCATCATCTCAAGTGCTCAGAATCTCTTTGATGCGAACCTCAAATCGACATGCCTTGAGACCCAGCAACCAATATTGGAATGCTTGCCCAAGAAAGCTAAAATTCAGATTTTTGATAGGAAACTCCAACCCAACGTTTATAAATGAAACGTGAATCGAAAGTGTAAAATAACAAACCCTGACCCAATGATTATAATTGCATCAAGAACCAAATGTATAAAACCTCGACCCAATGATTATAATTAAATCACAAACCAAAGGTATAAAATTAGAACGCCACAAGAAGGATTCCTTGATAAGTTCACAAGTTCTCTAAAGAACCAAGAAGAAACAAAGCCTCACATTTTTATTCCATTATATTGTCCTCTTACAATGGTGAGATATATATAGCTAGTATGGGAGACAAGGACATTAAACACTTAGCATTTCCCACACAAGCACGAGAGACAAAGACATTAAATACTTAGTGATTCCCACACAAGAATGGGAGACACACATAATAAATACATGAACTTACTAGACACATTAATGACTCTCACAACTTACTAAAAACCCATGCAAGCTATGTCTTACAATATTACACCATAAAGTCAAATTCCATAATTGAATAGCACACCATTAATAAGGAGATTATGACCATTAAACAAGATTAGTTCCATAAAAAACTTGAATTAAGTTTATTAAGCCTTTATCATTCTCTGGGCCAAGCCTGGAGTGCCCCATTTTTGAATAAGCCCAAATATCTTGAATCAGCCCATGAAGTGCTTCTTTGATCTTTTTGGATCTCACTCTAGTGATAGGCCCAACAGGCACATGCAATGGATCCTTTGATTGTGCTTGTTGATTCTCATTAGGGGTGGCAAAACGGGTCATAACCCGTTTGGCCACTCGGACCCGTCCATTTTAAACAGGCTCAGGTTTAAGAAAGTCAACCCGTTTAATAAACGGGCGAGTCACGGGTTGACCCGTTTATAAATGGATCAACCAGGTTCGGGTCGGGTCACCCATTGGGTGACCCGTTTATTTTGCTCATATTCCTATATATATTACACATTAACTTTACTCCATGAAACCCTAAATTTCCTTGTGGTCGTGGCTGCCTTCCACTGGCTTTCACTACCTTCATTCCTTCTGCTTCGTCGCATGGGAGATAGGCGGCCGTCTTCATCAATCATCCCAGTTGCAGAGTTGCAGTATCCTTCCCTCTCCGACAAAATCCCAACCCCGACTCCATGGCTCCACCTCTCTCTCGCAGATAACCTCCTCTTATGCGGCATATCCTCTCGCCTCTTAAGCCCTTGACTCTCGCTCTTTACTCTCGTAATCGCAACCTCGTAGCCTTGTAGGTTAGTTTGAACTTTGACTTCGCAGTTCTTCACTCACGTTTGGTCGATTTGCTAGAACAAATCTGGTCATTCTTGTGGCTCGCCGGCGTCTTCGTCCCAGTTTCCATCTTCGTCTCCAGCTGAATCGTGGTCATTCAGGCTTACTGGCTTAATGGTATACTGATTTTGTTTGAATTTGATAAGTGAGGAAGCTGAGAGAGAGAGAGAGAGAGAGGGAGAGGGAGAGAGAGAGAGAGAGAGAGAGAGAGAGAGAGATGCGACAAGTGAGGAAGCTTAATTCCCCTTCAATTGTGAAAGAGAGATGTGCTGTAATTTGGGGCTTTAATTTTTTAAATAAATAAAAGAGAGATGTGTTGTAATTTGGGGTTTTCAAATTTTAAAATAATATATTTTTTTAAATGGGTAACTCGCGACCCTCCTGTTTATTAAATGGGCGGGTTAGGGTTTATATGATTGACACCCGTTTAACCTCGACCCGTTAAAGACCCGATCCGTTTACGACCCGGCCCGTTGGTGACCCGCACAAACCCGGCCCGCCCACCCTTTTTGCCACCCCTAATTCTCATCATTCCCCCTCTCTTCAAAAGGATTCGACCTCAAATCAATGAGCACCATTGAAGGATCCATTGCATGTTTCAGTTGGCCCTATCACTAGAGCAAGATCAAAGAAGATCAAAGAAGTACTTCATGGGCTTATTCAAGATATTTGGGCTTTTTAAAAAATGGGGCACTCCAAGTTTGGCCTTAAGAAAGATGAAGGTTTAATAAAAGTTAATCCAAGTTTTTGATGGAGTTGATCTTGCTTAATGGTTGTAATCTCCTTAATAATTGTGTGCTAATTCAAATATGGGATTTGACTTAATGGTGTAATATTACAAGACAACTTAGCTTGCATGGGTTTTTAGTAAGTTGTGAGAGTCATTAATGTGTCTAGTAAGTTGGTGTTTTTATTATGTGTGTCTCCCATGTTTGTGTGGGAATTGCTAAATATTTAATGTCCTTGTCTCCCATGTTTGTGTGGGAATTGTTAAGTGTTTAATGTCCTTGTCCCCCATGTTAGCTATATATATCTCACCATTGCAAGAGGACAACATAATGGAATAAAAATGTGAGGCTTTGTTTCTTCTTGGTTCTTTTGAGAACTTGTGAACTTATCAAGGAATCCTTCCTTGTGGCGTTCAAATTTTATACCTTTGGTTCATAATTTAATTATAATCATTGGGTTGAGATTTTATACCTTCGGTTCATGATGCAATTATAATCATTGGGTCAAAGTTTGTTACTTTATACCTTTGGTTCATGATTAAGTTATAATCATTGGGTCGGGGTTTGTTACTTTATACTTTCGGTTCATGTTTCATTTATAAACATTGGGTCGGAGTTTCCTATCAAAAATCTGAATTTTAGCTTTCTTGGACAAACATTCCAACATTGTTTGCTGGGTCTCAATACATGTCGATTTGAGGTTCGCATCATTTAGTATCAGAGCTTAGGTTCTAAAATCAGGTTTACTATCCTTTTATATTTCGTTTCTTGCTATCATTCTATCTTTTTATCTTTCGTTTTGTTTCATTGTTCTTGTTTTGTGATGTGTACCAAGTTGAAAAAAAAAAAGAAAAAAAAAGATGTTAGTAAAGAAAAGAAAATAAAGAAAGAAAGAAAGAAAGAAAGAAAGAAAGAAAGAAAAAAGAGACGTCAAAAAAAAAAGAAAGCAAAAATATTTTTTTTTCCTACTCCTTTGATTCGTTGTTTCTACAATATTTTCTTGTTATATTGGTTTAATATTACATGGATTTGAGGTCGAATCCTTTTGAAGAGAGGGGGAATGATGAGAATCAATGAGCACCATTGAAGGATCCATTGCATGTTTTAGTTGGCCCTATCACCAGAGGGAGATCCAAGAAGATCAAAGAAGCACTTCATGGGCTTATTCAAGATATTTGGGCTTTTTCAAAAACGGGGCACTCCAAGTTTGGCCTTAAGAAAGATGAAGGTTTAATAAAACTTAATCCAAGTTTTTGATGGAGTTGATCTTGCTTAATGGTTGTAATCTCCTTTATAATTGTGTGCTAATTCAAATATGGGATTTGACTTAATGGTGTAATATTGTAAGACAACTTAGCTTGCATGGGTTTTATTAAGTTGTGAAAGTCATTAATGTGTCTAGTAAGTTGGTGTTTTTATTATGTGTGTCTCCCATGTTTGTGTGGGAATTGCTAAATATTTAATGTCCTTGTCTCCCATGTTTGTGTGGGAATTGTTAAGTGTTTAATATCCTTGTCCCCCATGTTAGCTATATATATCTCACCATTGTAAGAGGACAACATAATGGAATAAAAATGTGAGGCTTTGTTTCTTCTGGTTCTTTTGAGAACTTGTGAACTTATCAAGGAATCCTTCCTTGTGGCATTCAAATTTTATACTTTTGGTTCGTGATTTAATTATAATCATTGGGTCGAGATTTTATACCTTCGGTTCGTGATGCAATTATAATCATTGGGTCAAAGTTTGTTACTTTATACCTTTGGTTCATGATTAAGTTATAATCATTGGGTCGGGATTTGTTACTTTATACTTTTGGTTCACGTTTCATTTATAAACGTTGGGTCGGAGTTTCCTATCAAAAATCTGAATTTTAGCTTTCTTAGGCAAGCATTCCAACATTGTTTATTGAGTCTCAACGCGTGTTGTTTGAGGTTCACATCACTCTCTATCTCTCTAATCTTGTGTTGACCATTACTTGAGAGATTTGTGTTAGGTTTGTGTTGTATCAAATATCAGCTTGGTTTGTAATTCTTTTTCATCTAATAAAGGCTCTTTGTGAACCAAGTGTTAAAGGGTTTGGTTCCCTTGTTTGGGCTCTTTGTAAGCAATAGGGATTGGTTCCCGTGTAAAGGTTCTTAGTGAATCGGATTGCAAGGATTCTTGGTGAACCTTACTGAAAGGCTCTGGGTGAGCAACGTGTAAAGGCTTCTCTGCTGGTAAAGGAGGTTGATACTGGATTGTGGAATCCTTGAGTGTGTCTTAAAGGCGTGGACATAGGCAAGAGGCTGAACCACATTAAAATTATTTGTCGAGCTTTTTTTCCCCACTCTGTTATTTATGTCTTATGCATGATTTATATTTTATATATTGTGATATAATTACTTCTATCTTGTCAAAACTTATATTTTGTAGAGAAAAACAAAAATACACAAAAGAGACTATTCACCACCCCCTCTAGACTCGACTTTAGGGCCAACATAATCCATTGCCCTACCCATCCATGATAGGAGAAAGTTGTAATGATAGGAAGGTCTTATTTAGTGGAATTCCATGCTAGGTTGGAAGATTGATTGATTGTCAACTTCAGCGGTGGATCAATCCGACACAGAAGTGACAGTGGAAAATTGGATTAAATAAGTGACATGTGCTTGAGTACCTAGTGATGATGAAATCAATGAAATCCAAAGGACGTTATGAATTCCTTCATTCATGTTAATAAGAGGAATCCGCCCATAAATTCTTTTTGTTCAGATTATTTTGAATTTAAATGAAATAAATTGCATTTAAGTCTCATCTCATTACATCATCCTTTATTTGTCACATTTTGCCAAATTTTGTCTAGTTTTGCTTGTGTTTCATGTGGGGATACAACAAATAATTTTACTGGTGCAAAACTTCTAGAGTCGATAATTGGCTTCGAGAATCGAGTCAATGGGGCAATATATATAATTTAAAAAATTAAAAGAATGAAAAAATGAAAAAAAAAAAAAGGAGAGAAAAAAAGAGAAAGATCTAGAGTTGATAACTGGCTTCAAGAATCCAATCAATGGTGCAATATATATATATATATATATATAATTTAAAAAATTAAAATAATGAAAAAATAATAATAATAAAAAAACCTCCTCATTGGTGTCCTAGTAGGGATCCCACTCCAACAGTGCATTCTCGAGAATTTTAAGAAGATTAGTTAAAAAGAAGATTTTGACAGTGCATAAGAATCCCTGTGGGAAATGGATTTCAAACTATAAAGGGCTTTATCAAGAGGAGCTATATTGTTAGCTGATATTGATGAATATTATCTACCACACTTTATCAATTCAGATGTTGTAAAAAAGTATTTTGCTTAATGTAATGTATATTGTGAAGATCAATGAGCAAGATTCCTTGACCTTTTATTCTAAATTATGGTTAGTATTTTATGGGTGTAATGACTATTTTCTAATCAAATGATGGATGACTCATCTTTGGCCAGCCAGTATACCCAAAAGGATTGAATAATACATTGACTTATCACTCGTTAATTAATTTGAGCCTTAATTTTAAGCTAACTTTTTCTTAAATTTAGTTTACCAAAAATTTAACCTGGATTTGGGTTCTCTAGTGTCTAGTGATTCATTTGAGGCAATGATTATTGTCAAAAGGAGGGCATACCATCTTTCTTCTACCCAAAATTAATTCAAATAAGAAATCCCTTGCTTGCCTTGTTGAGCTTGAAAAATTTATTTCTTGACTACGTCATCAAAGGATCATCCCCTACATTGTGGCAATTTCAAGAATATTAGTATGAAGCCCTAAGTGAATCCCAAATAAAAAAGGGAACCAAAATCCCCCCAAAAAAGGAAAAGCAAAAGATATAGTAAAAGAAGAAGAAGAAAAGAAAAAAAATAAGGAAAAATGATCAGGGGCATACTTTATAGGTGATCCTTGACTAACGTTACCCTAATAAATTGATGACTTTGAGTCTTATTAAATCTTTTCCTTCTTTAGACTATACCCTCAACCTACAATAGAGTCCAAAATGTAAGTCTTGGCCTGATTGGCATGTGTCAGTACCTCAAATGAATTGCTAAACTTGATAGAGTTTGAACTACATTATGACACATGATCCTAATAAGGTATGTAGGTAGCTTGTTTAGAGAACAAGTGTGGTCAACTTGCACCACTACAGGCATAAATGTCATTTTGGGGAGAGGTTTTTAAGCCTTAATTTTCCTATTCTTTTGAAAGCTTGTACCCTTAGCCTATGTTTCATCATGTGTCTTTAAGCTCACCCTGAAATTGGCATGCTGATCAAAATACCTGATAAGACATTAATTGCAATTCAGGATGGAAAGACTTATGGAACACAAATCAAGAAGGTACTATTGGAAGTTGGCGTCAAATTTATAGTGGAATAGTGAATAAGTGGATGTATCATATGGGCAATATTGACTCTACTTTTCCCCATAATAAGAAAATGAAGAAAGGGAGTTTGGGGTACAAAAAGAGAGAGAGGAGGTGTTCGCTTATTGCCTTGATGGCTACACGGTGTTAAGAGTACTGGTAAAGCCACTTTTTATTCAACAAGTGTTGAAACTAGGAAAATATACAAGTTTTTGCATTTCATTTGTATCCCTCATGAGATCGTGTTATCTTTTATTCATTTAACTTCAAAATGATTTAAACATTAAAAGTGCAATCCTTAAATGGTGCCATAGTCATGAAAATTCAGTAAAAACATTGGTTAGTCAACATTCTTGAAATAAACAGGTCAAGTTGAGTCACACATAGCCTAGAGCAGACGATATGCCAAGTTGTGAGAAGAAAAAATCCAGGGGCACTCACATAATACAACACGAGTAGTATTTTCTACTCAAGATCATAATTTATTGAAGGGGCATCATTGAAAAAACATGAAATTTATTCTCTATAGATTGGAATTTGTAAAATGATAACCAAAATTGAGATATGGAAAAATTGGTTTCAGAATCTAGTCTATTGATTGGATAGGTGTTGGTTCACAAGCACTTAATTAAGCAGGAAATTTGCGCATCTTCATGCATTATATGCATAACATCAATAGTAATAGGAAGCAATCAACATGCTTTTTGTAAAATCATTGCATAAGCGGAGTTAGTATGTGTCTTCAATTCACGCATCATAATGTTTATATCATACAAATTTCTTTCATAGATTTTGTGAATAGTTTTCATTTTACTTATCATTTCTTCAATTTATTGCCTTTCATAAATTGGAATGGTTTTATGTTCTACTTAGGCTATGGGGGCATTAGTTCTCAAATCTGAGTAGTTCTTTCCAAGTTGTTCTGTCTACTTCGAATACTTGGGACATTAGTTCCCAAATATGAGAAGTCACTTCCAAGTTATTATGTCTATCTCGGAGGCATGTGACATTAGTTCTCAAATCCAAGTAGCCACTTCCAAGTTATTTTGACTATCTAAGAGGCATGTGACATTAGTTCCCAAAATGGAGTAGTTGCTTTCAAGTTATTATGGCCATCTCGGAGGCATGTGACATTAGTTTCCAAATCTAAGTAGTAGTTTCCAAGTTATTTTGACTATCTCGGAGGCATATGACGTTAGCTCTCAAATATGAGTAGTCACTTTCAAGTTATTTTGGCTATCTTGGAGGCATGTGACATCAGTTCCCAAATCTGAGTAGTCACTTCCAAGTTATTTTGGTTATCTAGGAAGCACGTGACATTAGTTCCCAAATTCAAGTAGTCACTTCCAAGTTATCTTGGAGGCATGTGGCATTTGTTCCCAAATCCTAGTAGTCGCTTTCAAGTTATTTTGGCTATCTCAGAGGAATGAGACATTAGTTCTCAAATCCGAGTAGTCACTTCTAAATTATTTTGGCTATCTCAGAGGTATGTGACAATAGTTTCCAAATTTGAGTTGTCGTTTCTAAGTTGTTTTGGCTATCTCAGAGGCACGTGATATTAGTTTCCACATCCGAGTAGTAGCTTCCAAGTTGCTTTCGCTACCTCAGAGGCGTGTGATAGTAGTTCCTAAATTTGGATAGTCGTTTTCAAGTTGTTTTGGCTATCTTGAAGACATTTGGCAATAGTTCCTAAATTTGAGTAGTCATTTCTAAGTTATTTTAGCTATCTCGGGGGCATGTGGCAATAGTTCCTAAATCCGAGTAGTCGCTTCTAAGTTATTTTGGTTATCTCAGTGGCATGTGACAATAGTTCCCAAATCTGAGTAGTCACTTCTAAGTTGTTTTGGTTATCTCATAGGCATGTGACAATAGCTCCAAAATCTAAATAGTCGTTTCCTTTGGTTGTCTTAGAGGCATATTGCATTAGTTCTCAAATCTGAGCAGTCATTTTTAAGTTGTGATGATTTATCTACCTTAATGGCACGAGGCATAGTTCCTAAATCCATGGCAGTGATCATGTCATAAACTAGGACATTTTACACCTTACTCTATGAGTTTGTTGATTTGACCTAAATTCATCCACCTTAGTAAATCCACATATTAACTATTGTTAGGATTTTGCTATATAATGGCTAGTTCAAATTTTGTGTCTTCTATCTTTATAGATTTACTACTATAGGAAGCCAAGGGACAACTATAGACACCCAATTTTGTCTATGACTTATATAGCCCATTTAGGTCTTTTGCTTAGCGTATTTTTTAAATTACATACATAATTGTGTAAATTCATTAATTCAATAAAATGATAAAATACACAAAAAAATAAAAAAAATATTGAGTACATAAAAAATAAAAATAAAAAAAACATGGAAGAAATCTAGTGGGCTAGGATCTTTAAGCGTGCAAGCACAAAAGGTAAAAAAGAAATTAGACATGTGAGATTGCATAATTAAGATGTGGGTAAAATTAGAGTTTAATGTAGAGTAAATTGAGCTTTCAACTTAAATTTGACGTATCAGATAAATTTTGATTAATCAAATCAGAATCGATGGAATGGTTCTACCAGACTTATAAATAATGAACTTCAAAAGGGTAATAGACACAGTTAAAGAGAGGAATTATTCACTGAAAAAAAAAAAAAAAGTTAAGGGAAGAAGATTAGAAAAGGGAATTTTATTAGGCAAATTGGGGAAAAATTAGAGAAAAGTCTTGGATGTTGAGAGTGTAAGAAAAACTAAGAGACTATGAGTTTGAGAGTATTCAAAAAAATAAAATAAAAATACTCTTGACTAAAGGTCTAAGCGGAGGAAGAATTGAAGATTGAAAAGGTTCAAGCATAGAAGCTGAAAAAAAGGGCATAACGATAAAGAATTAGAAGAGTTCGTGCAAGCATAAGAGTGTAATTTTGCAGAAAAAAATTCAAAAATAGAGGTTGATATACATTCTTTCAATTTTGGTTCCTGTTTCAGTTTCTTATATGTTTAAAATTGACTAATTTTAGATTTAGGACTTTGTAGTTTAAGTCTGAATTTGAATGAAATCTCTAAGCATAATTCGGTCTTGGTCTAAAATGAATTATTCCAAAATGCTCCAAATAAGCCTAGGTACTGAATCTAGGTCTCAAAGCCTAGATCCAAAATCTGGATTTGAGTCAAACCCCCAATACTCGCTGAATGATGCCGTGTGGCAGGTTACGTAAAAAAAAAAAAATACCAGCGCCATGTCACAATCGCTGGGTGACACAAGGTAACCCATTTTCCCAACCGGGTCAACCTAAGTTGACCGTTTGACTCGATTTAGATTAGTTGAACTAGTCTGACTCGTTTCGAATCGTCTGAGTCAATTTCTTTAATTTAAATATTTTTTAATTGATTTTTAAATTTTAAAAATTGGGAAAATAGTATTAAAAAAATCAGAAAAAATATTTAAAAATTAGGAAAAATGAATAAAAAATATTTTAAGTCATTTTTACTCATATAAAAAAAAAATTAAAAAATGGAGAAAAAGTCTTTAAAAATCCCATAAAATTGTTGATAAAAATTTTCAAAAAATTCTAAATTTTTTTTTTGGAAACTTATGAATGTTTTAAAGACTCTTTTTACTCAAATTTGATGAATTTATTTGATTATTATCTGTATATATTCTATTTCATGTATGCATGTCCTAATGATTAAACAAAAGATAAAGAAGTATTTCCGACCTCACTTATATCAATTGTGAGGGAGAGTTTATTTAATAGAATTCCCTCATTTGGAGATCTTATTAGACATTCCTAAATCGCACCTTATTTTATATTTTTAATTTTTTTTAAAAAATATTTAGTTTTTAAGGAGTTAATTAAGACCATTAGATTCAATTTAGGGATAATTCATAGTGAATTAGATATTATTCATAGAACGGGTATATATGAGGTGCTAGTACATTCTTCTTGTATAACTTAACTTCTTATCCCAATGTTGGTAAATGTAGACTGAGACGACTAGTTCCTTAAATTAGGATTAGATTAAAAACTAATTAATGAGCAGTAATTAGGTTAACTAAACCATACGTATGAAAATAACAGGTTAGTAGCGACTCCTTGAACCTTTAATGTTTTTATTTCTCATCATTTCGAATCCTTTTTCGAGATGTTGCGACATATAATATAAAATAATATTTAATTATATTTAAATCCTAAAATTTATTATTTCAAATACATCGATAGTGTTCCAAAAATAGAATATTATGTGACTTTGCATAGAGAAGTAAAAAAAAAAAACTTTCAATTGTCTTCGATATTCTTATCTCCAAACCAACAATCATCAAGGATAATCTCATCCATGTGATATAGAATTTATTAGGGAAAAAGTAAAAAGGAAAAGAAAATAAATTTATTTATTAATTTATATTTACTTTTTATATCAAATATCACAAAAAATTTAAAAAATATTCTAATATAATAAAAAATAAATTAAATATTAATAATATATAAAATAAAAATTTTATATATCAAATTAATATTTTTAATTTTCATTTTTTACTTTTCATAATAACTAAATATGGAAAAAAAAAAAATTCTCTTTTACTTCTTTTCTTTTTTTTAATACTTTCCCACCTCTAAACATGTCTATAAAGTCTCAAACTTATTACAATTATTTTGAGCCTACTAATACAATGTCGTTGATTTTTCATATATAAAAAATTTTAAAGTACACTAGATGTAAATTTTGACGCCAAAATAATTTTAATATATATAAAAAATAACCGCAATTACTCAATTTAGTTTAATACATATATGGTGAAATCATGTTAATTTCGATACATACAGTTAATGTACCTAATATGTTTTTTTTTTTTTTCAAAATTAATTTAATATTAGGTAAAAGTAAAAATAAAAAATAAAAAAAATTGTATAAAAACGTGCAAGAATTATAAAGGTGAATTTCATTCTGTACCAAACAAATCACTGGATAGGCGTCCTTATCCACTAGAAGTCCTGGTTCCAAACCTCAGACGTCTGTATTTTCTACGCACTCTGCACCAATGTGGTCTCTTCAATATTGGTTTAACGGCAATTTCTTCACACTTCTGCACGTACACTTCAAGCCTCCATGGAGAAGCTCACTCCATTGCACCACTTTAGCCCATCTCTCCTTCAATGTCCCCTCACCGACAATCTATTTAGATGCCGTTCCACCACTCTTTATTCTACAGACATCTGCCCTGAAAATTCACCTTTTTCTTCTTCGTCTTCTTCTTCTTCTTCTTCTTCTTCTTCTTCACTGAGAGTCACGCCAAACTTTCGCTTCCTCAATGTCTCGAACGAGCTCAATTCTTTAAATTCAGTAAAAAGAACGCATGCCCAGATAATAAAAATGACGAAGATGTGGAATTCAGATGCCCTGGCAAAGAGTTTGATTACATTTTACTTGAGTTTTGGTGATTTTAAGTCGGCCGCAACAGTTTTCTTTGTGGGTTTTGCACGGAACGATCTATCATGGAGTCCATTCCTAAAGGATTTTGAAAATGCAGGTGGAAATCCACTTGAAATTCTTGAGGTTTTCAGCGAATTGCATCGCAAAGGGGTGCTATTTGAGAGTAAAGTTCTTGCTTCTGTTTTGAGAACTTGTGCGGTTTTAATGGACTCATGGCTTGGTGTGGAAATTCATGCTTTGTTAATTAAGAAGGGCTTTGATGTGGATGCTTATTTGAACCGTGCACTGATGAATTTTTATGGGAAGTGTTGGGCTATAGACAGCGCAAATAACGTGTTCTACGAAATGCCGAACAAAGAAGATGCATTGTGGAATGATGCAATTCTAGTGAATTTTCAGAACGGGAGACCAGAGAGGGCTCTTCGACTTTGTCGAGAAATGCAGTTGTCATTTGTGAAACCCAACAGCTCTACTATTGTCAAACTACTGCAAGCAAGTGGAAAGGAGGGAGCTCTCAATCAAGGAAAGCAGATTCATGGGTATGTTTTACGGTTTGCCCTGGAATCAAATATGTCCATATGCAACTCTATGATTAGCATGTACTCCAAAAACAATAAACTTGAACTGGCTAGAAAAGTTTTTGATTCAATGGAAATCCGTAATTTATCTTCATGGAACTCTATCATGTCGGGCTATGCTGCTCATGGTTATTTAAATGATGCATGGAATCTTTTCAAAGAAATTAAATCCGTGGGTATGGAGCCAGACTTGGTATCCTGGAATTGCCTTCTATCGGGCCATTTCCTTCATGGGTTGTACCATGAAGTCCTCATAATTTTGCGGAGAATGCAAGACGAAGGTTTGAGGCCAAACTCAAGCTCCATTACTAGTGCTCTTCAAGCAATCAGTGAAATGAAGTTATTGATATTGGGAAAGGACATCCATGGCTATGTGATAAGAAATGGACTCGACTATGATATATATGTGGAAACATCACTGGTAGATATGTATGTGAAAAATGATGACTTGGGCAGTGCTCAAGCAGTTTTTGATAATATGAAGAGTAGAAATATTTTTGCCTGGAATTCTCTAATTTTAGGATATTCCCTCAAGGGCCATTTTGAAAATGCTTTGAAGCTGTTGAATTTGATGGAGAAGGATGGAATTAAACCTGACTTGGTGACATGGAATGGTTTGGTTTCTGGGCATTCAATGTGGGGCCACACAAGGGAAGCTTTGGCCACGATCCATCAAATCAAAAGTGTGGGCTTGACTCCCAATGTGGTTTCATGGACTGCTTTAATATCTGGCTGTTCACAGAAAGGAAACTATGAGGATTCCCTGAGATTTTTTACTGAAATGCAGCAAGAACGTATCGAGCCCAACTCTGTCACCGTGTCTAGCTTGGTTCAGGCTTGTGCAGGCCTGTCTTTGTTACAGAAGGGTGAAGAGGTACATTGCCTCAGTATAAGAAAAGGTTTCATTGACGATGTATGTGTTGCAACAGCTCTTATTGATATGTATTGTAGGTCAGGCAGAATAAAGAATGCCCATGGAATTTTTCAGGGGATTCAAAACAAAACATTGGCCTCTTGGAATTGCATGATTATGGGATTTGCCATCCATGGCCTTGGAAAAGAGGCAATTTTGCTTTTCAATGAAATGTGTAAGTTGGGTATCCAGCCAGATGCAATAACCTTCACAGCCATACTCTCTAGTTGCAAGAATTCGGGTTTGTTGGATGAAGGATGGAAGTTCTTTGATTGTATGAGCATTGATTATAAAATAGTGCCAACAATAGAGCATTACTCTTGCATGGTTGATCTTCTCGGTAGAGCTGGGTATCTAGATGAAGCTTGGGATTTCATTCAAATGATGCCATTAGTGCCCGATGCTACTGTTTGGGGTGCTCTTCTTGGATCTTGTCGAATACATAAAAACTTGGAGCTTGCAGAGATTGCAGCAAAGAAACTTTTCAAGTTGGAACCATATAATTCTGCCAATTATGTTATAATGATGAGCTTATATGCAATTTTGAAAAGATGGGAGGATATGGATCGTCTGAAACGCATGATGAGAGTTGTAGGGGTGAAGAATCGCAATGTATGGAGTTGGATTCAAATTGATAACACAATCCATGTGTTTTCAGAAGAAAGGTCCCATCCAGATGAATGGAAGATATACTTTGAGTTATATCGGCTGGTTTCTGAAATGAAGAAATTGGGTTATGTGCCTGATATTGACAGTGTCTATCAAAACATTGATGAGAAAGAGAAGGAGAAGGTGCTGATGGGTCATACTGAGAAGTTGGCCATTACTTATGGACTGATTACGATGAAAAATAAGAGACCAATCAGGGTGATTAAAAACACAAGAGTCTGCTCTGATTGTCATGCAGCAGCAAAATACATTACGTTGGTAAAAGGTATTGAGATATCCCTCAAGGATGGTGTCCGTTTTCATCATTTTAGGGAAGGGAGGTGTTCCTGTAATGAATGCTGGTAATAACGGGCATACTTGCTTTAGAGGTATCACTTCAAATCATAGTATGAAAGTGATGGATATGAAGTAGTTGGATAATAACATACTTGCAAAGAAGAAAAAATGCAGCAAAGTGTCAATGAAATGAAGAATAGACTGTCCAATAATTGGTGCGGATTTACCAGCATGAGAGTTGTGGCCAAGGAAGAAATGGGTGCTGCAGGATTCAACTAAAGTACATCTGCAAGCATATAGTTCACAGTTAATGATTCTCAACCGCAGGAGCTGAGTCTGTTAATACTATGCATATTATACAACCTATAAAAATGCTGACAAGCGTAATGTGAGAAAAATACATTTAACGCCTTAGAAAGAGCAGCAATGATGGGTGTTTTCGCACTTTCTTTTACTTTCCAAACTGGAGTCATGTGGCTCCGTTGGAATAGGGCTTTTTTGCAAATTCTTGCTCCCCAAAACCATATTTTTCCCTCATTTTTGGAAGCAATTATTTGCGTCTATTTAATTAATTGTTTGTGTTAAAAGTAATTTGTAATTTGCTTGCAGCAATTAATGCCAGCACCTGCCAGCACCCAACCGACATTGCATGCCTACAAAGGCATTGCTGCATCATGCATGTAATCAGATGAAATTGAAAAAATATAGCAGCTACTTAGATCCCTGCATACTCCATAATTCTATATATATATATATATATATCCTCCGTGTATAGTTTTCGATATTTTTCTCATATCACCCAACATTTTGCGGCATTAGAGCCTACCTCTTCATCTATTTTTCCTTCTATAACCCACTTACAAATCAACTAACAAATGGCCTTAACCCGCAGCAAGAATCTCAACTATTCCCAAGTTCTAATCTTTGTTAGAGAAAATTACAATTTACCCAAAATCTTGAGAATATCATTGAAGAGGAATATAAAGATACACCAAGTCCAGATATTAAAGCAAACTCTTGGCAAAACAGAAGGGGCCATAAAGTGAACAAGATGAGAGATGCAAAAGCCTTATCCTTTATGCAATCACAGGGTAAGTAAATCAATCCTTCTCAGAATTATGAGCGCAAAATCGTCTAAAGATGAATGGGTAATTTTGAGAAAACAATTTGGAGGCTATGAAAAGGTGATTTCCATAAAGCTTCAAAACGCATGGCGAGATTTTGATAATTTAGCCATGAAAGAAAAAAAAGGAAATTCAAGATTTTTTTTACCAGAGCAACTATAATTATTAATCAAATTAGAGCTTATGGAGATACAATAGAGGATAAGAAAATTGTTGAAAAAATTTTGAGAAGCTTGCCTACTAAATTTGAGAATATAGTTGTTGTAATACAAGAATTCAAGGATCTATCAAAGCTCACCCTAGATGAACTCATGGGAAGCCTAGAAGCTCATGATCAAATGATGAGCAGATTGTCAAACCAAAATTTAGAGCAAGTTTTTCATTCAAAAACAAACACAGAAGAACAAAATAATAAAGAAGTTAGTTCATCTCAAAGAATTCCACGTGGAAGAGGTGTTGGGCAAGAAATAAGGCAACAAATGAAAATAATGCAAGGGATAAATCTTTCCCTACCAATAAACTAGTGAAGAGATAAATATCCAACAACGATAACCAATAATCTCAGCCAAAAAGTTCAATTGAGAATTTGCCAGCAGCACATGAAAAATCACACCTAATAGCGTCTCATGATTTTAACATGGAAAGTCTCTCCAATATGAAGGGTAAAAACCATGGAACTTATTAGACCTAACAAAAAACTCCACTATAATTTAGGGGAAAGTTTAAAGTAGCTCAAACACCACAAAATGCTCACAAACCTAGAGCAAGAAAGGTTCCCATATATATATATATACATAAGAATCATAAATAAATAATCACGAGTTTGCAAGAGATCACCAAAAATGCAGTTCCGACAACAAAACCTAGGTCTCCAAAGCTCCAAAACATATCTCCACCATTCAGATTGAAGGTCGACAAGTCTTGAATGTGTTGTCAAAATTTCAACAAAATTGAACTACAAATGACTTTCTAACCGACCTCGTAACCCAAAATGCTCTAACTGAAGTTTTGCAAGTCCTCTTTATTTCAAAGTTGTCACACTATTCTACCTCTCCTCAAATTCTCTCCAAGTGCATCATTCTTATAAATGATCAGCCCTAATGGACTTCTAGAAATGGGCTTTTAAAAATAAATAAATAATACTTGGGCTTTTTTTTAAAAAAAAAAAAATTGGGCTAGACCTAGGACGTGGTAAAGTTCAAAATTTTCAAATTCAAGACAAAGCAGGAAGAAGCAATTCTAACTCTCAATGTCAATTTTGCCAAAAAATATAGGCATGAGACAAAAGTGTGTAGATTTTGGTGTAGAAAATGCAAAAATCCAAATAATTTTCAAAATGATTTTTTGGTACAAAGAACAACGAGAAAATAAAGAAGCTAATTATTCTGAAGAAAGTGAAGAAAAAGAAACAAGACAGATATTTTATTCATGCATGAATGCCTAACAAGAGTTCGAGAATATTTAGTACGTGGCTAATGCATGTCATAATCAACATGTAATAAAGATTTGTTCTTGAAGCTCGATGACAAATTCTCTTCTGAAGTAAAACTCAAAGATGGCAAGTTGCCTAAGATTGCTGAAAAAGGAGCAATTGTAGTCCACACAAAGGGATGTAACTCTAAAGTCATATCTGATGTACTTTATGCTCCTAACTTGTTTCAAAATTTATTAAGGGTTGGGCAATTACTACAAAAAGGATATAAGCTCCATTTTGATTAGCAGAAAAATCTCACTGTGGCTAAAGTAAAAATAAACGTGAATAAAGTTTTTCCTTTATCTATGCCACAGGAAGAGAAAATAGCCTTTCAAAGCCTTAGCAACGAATATTCATATTTATGGAACTTGGGATACAAACATTTTAATTTCAAAGGCCTAAAATTATTGAAGGATAAACATATGGTAGTTGGATTGCCCAACATTTCTAAGCAAGAAAAAATTTGTGAAGACGACATCTATGGAAAAATGTCTAGTTACCATTCCCAAAGACATCTTAGAGAGCAAGAGTTCCATTAGAATTAGTCCATGCTAATGTTTGTGGATCCACAAGGACTTCATCTATTAACAAGAATAGATATTTTATTCTTTTTGTTGATGATTATACCTGGATGATATGGGTATATTTTTTGAAACAAAAATCAAAATCCTTCTCCATTTTTCTTCAATTTAAAGCATTTGCAGAAAACCAAAGTGGAAGGAAATTGAGATCTTGAGAACAGATTGAGGCAAAGAATTTCTATCAACAATATTTAATGATTATTGTAGAAAGGAAGGTATAAAAAGAGAGTTTACAGTGTGATATACTCCACAATAAAACGGTGTAGCCAAATGAAAGAATCACTTGGTTGTCTAAATGACTCGAAGCATGTTGAAGGGTAAAAGACTTCCAAATAGTTTCTAGGCAAAAGTAGTTAATGTTGTTGTTTATATATTGAATCATTCTCCTACAAAGGTTGTTAGTTTTGGTGCAACCCCAAGAGGGCCGCTGGGGCGGGGGGGGGGGGGGGGTGGTGGTGGTGAATTGGGAATTTAAAATTTGTTGCCTAGGTCTACTGGTTTTATCAATAGTGTAGCACAACCTAGGGCCAGTCTACGCAATCAACAAATAAACATACACGTGCAGTAAAAGTAAAGTGCAAAAAGTAAACAATACAAGCAATATGTTATCGAGGTTCGGCCAAATTGCCTACATCCCCGCCTTGGCTACACCAGCACAAGGATTCCACTAAAGCTCACTTAATGGGTGGAGCGGCACCGGTTACAACCAGGTCAATTCAAGGGGCTAACCTCAACCAACACGCCTTACCAGGATGGCGTACCTAACTTTCCTAACCAGGTATAAGTTAGTCTGGGATTATTCAATAGGGCTAGTCTCCCTCTTTAGGCTCGTGCGTGGAATACAACCAATGTGTATAAAATTTGTACACGGAAATACGCTTCTACACAAGCTGATATGTACACCAGTACAGCTTAATCAATATTGCAAGCACGAATGATATATAAATATGCTCAGTACTCTAATGTGTGCTAAACACTCAATCAAGTATAGATTATCAGTATAGATCTAGAGTGTATATCAAAGTAAGATTTGAAACACAATACGTGAATGATACAAGATCAGATCAATGTTTCAAATATGCTAAACAAGTTGATTCAAACAAACTCAATAAGATATTTCAATATACAAAGCACAATGGAATTGTTTGAAAAACTAGCTTTTGAAAAGGATTTTTGCACACAAAAATATAGGTTTAGGTGTCTTGCAATGACAATGCAAGAACCACCTTCTAAGTCTTCCCACACAAGATTTATCAAGTAAAATAAGTAGAAGAACGCTATACTCTCAAATAAAATCAATCAAATAACGCACCAAATGAGAGTATTAGCTAGTAAGACTAAGCACAATCAGTTTAGAAATACTCACAACACTTGAAAGATCAAGAAATATGGAGTGTTTGAGTGTTTTGGAGTAGTATAGGCTAAACTAGGGTTTTGGAAATTGAGAGAATTTTTGCCTTAATTAAAATGTTAATCCTTGCTAATTATGACAAATGAATAGGTATTTATAGGTAAGGAGGATTTTTTGATCGTTGAGGACACAATGGGAATAATTAAATTTGTTTTAAAAGCTATTAAGAAAATTAACTTAGTTTACCCCATTAAAAAATCGGTAAACATTATTTTAACTCGTGAGGTTCGGGTGCCCAAATAAACTCAGTCAAAAATCCAATTTTTAATGGTTCGGGTACTCGAAGAAATGGTCGGTTGGCTGAACACAAGTCAGTAGCATTTGTTTGTTAGTTCGGGTGCCCAGTTCCAAGTTCGGTTAACCGAACTGACCAATTCGATCACCCGAGCCTATTTTGAACGTGATCGTTTGGGCGCCCGAGTTGTTGAAAAGGAACCTGACATAGTTTCAGGTGCCCGAGGGAGATATGCTCAAAAGTGGCTCGGGTGCTTGAACACCAAGTCAACATATTGATTTTTTTAGTCGCCCGAGCCATTTTATGTGGCTTAGGTTTGGTCTCCTGAACCCTTTCAATATTTTCAATTTAAGTCCATTTTAGCCAAATTTAATGCCCCTGATATGAAGATGATAATGGGGACTTATTAATGCATATGTCTTGGGACCTAAAGTCTTTTCAAGTATGCCCAAAAACCTGACGTCGATTGACCAAAGGGCGCCCTAAGGTCATTCGGTCCCTAAGGTCAATCTACGGCAATTCTGCGCATACCTACCTACCATGCATGATGTAAATTATTACAAGCCATAGGGTGTACAGTCCATAATAAATATTACATCCCATAATGAAGAAATGAAATAATATATACAAATACAGTACAAAATTCTTCGTTCTTTGGTACAAACATTGCACGCCATCATAGTATGTCTTTCAGTCTGAATACACGTACATAGTGAACTTGCATGCAAGCTTTAGTACAATTATCAGCACCAAGAGTATTTGTCATGATCAAAACTGGGTGTGATCTATCAGGTCAACAAAGGTGGTTCAAAACAAGACTCCATACGAAGCTTGGCACAAACGTAAGCCACATGTAAATCTTTTGAAGATTTTTGGCCGCATCGATTACTCACATATACCTTCTCAACAACGAGAAAAGTTTGATGAGAAAAAAGAAAAATACATCTTTCTTGGGCATAGTAATGAATCTAAAGGATATCGTTTACTAAACCCAAATACTAATGATCTTATAATCTCCCGAGATGTTATTTTTGATGAAATGACATCATGAAATTGGGAATGAAGTTCTATGCAAAGAACAAAATATTGAATATACCTAGCCCATCCTCAATATTCAACAATCAAGATTCTCAATCAAACAACAGCCTAGAAGCAAGTCAAACTCCATAAGAGTTTCTCAGTTCACCAGAAACTACAAGTTCACAGACAAGCACTTCAAGATAGATTTATTCAGAGTCATAAAATCCACCGAGAAGGGTACATTCTTTAAAATAAATTTATGAAACTTGTGAAATTGCTTTTTTTTTTTTTCTTTCTTTTTTCTTTTTGCTTGTGAACCACAGTTCTTTGATGAAGCAGCAAAGGAAGAAATTTAGATAAAGGCCATGGACGAAGAAATTGCAACAATTGAGAAAAACAACACATAAAAGCTTGTAGATCTACCCGAAAGCAAAAAAGTAATTAAGCTAAAATGGGTCTACAAGATCAAGTACAAAGAAGATGGTTCCATACATAAGCACAAGGCTTGTCTAGTTGCAAAAGGCTATTCACAGTAGCCTGGAATCGACTTCAGTAAAACTTTTGCACCAATAGCTTGTGCAGAGATGATACAAACAGTTCTTGCCTTGGTAGCTCAACAAGAGTTACTAATCTTCCAAGTCTATGTCAAATCAACATTTTTTAATGGAGAATTAGAAGAAGAAGTTTACGTGGAGCAACTTGAGGGTTATTTTGTACTTGGTCAAGAAGACAAAGTATATAGGCTATGAAAAGCCTTATGTGGATTAAAATGAGCTCCACGAGCCTACAATAGCAAGATTAATTCCTACTTTTGTAAAAAAGGATTTCAAAGAAGTCACAATAAGCCTTCACTTTTCGTGAAAAAAAGGAGGTATGAAAAATTTTCTCCTTATTTGTTTATTTGTTGATGATGTAATTTACATAGGCATAAATCTAGCAAATGGTGGAAGAATTCAAGGAAGTTATGATGAAAGAATACGAGATGATGGATTTGGGCCTTATGAAATATTTCCTTGGAATTCAAGTCCGACAATTAAAAGCGAGATATTTATTTTTCAAAAAAAAAATCTTGAAAATTTATTTAGAAAATTCCAAATGAATAATTGAAAACCAATTTCTATTCCAATGGCCATAAATGTAAAGCTATAGTTGAATAACGACGCACTGAAGGTCAATGAAAAAATATTCCAAAGTCTGGTTGGTTCCTTAATATATTTAACCAATACAAGGTCAAATATTGTTTACCTAGTCAGCTTAATTTCAAGATTTATGCATCAACCCAACAGGCTACACAATGCAGTTGAAAAGAGAATTTTACATTATCTTAAAAAAACTAGGAAATTCAGCGACAAATATGTTAAGAAAAAATAGATGGAATACACTAACAGTGACTAGGCAGGTTCAATTGATGACTAAAAAAGCACCTCCGACTATGTATTTGGCATATGATCAAAATAATTTCATGGGCATCCAAAAAGCAAAAATAGTGGCGCTTTCATCAGCAAAAGTAGAATATATTTCGACAATAGATGTTGCGTACGAAATAGTATCATTATGACTATTGGACCTATAACAAATTTAAGATACTCCTATAATTATTTACTATGACAACATGTCCACAATTGCTATGATGAAAAATCCAATATTCCATAGCTGGACCAAACATATTGAGTTACTTCATCACTTCATTTGGGAACTAATCTAAAAAGGATAAATTCATCTACAGATCTTACACACTAATAAGCAAATGGCAGATTTATTCATCGAGGTAGTGACAATAGAAAAATTAAAGAAGGCAAAGGATCACAAAAAAAAAAAAAGGCGACTAAAGAATTTTGTGGAAGGTGAAGTGTGTGGAATTGTGTAGATGCCTTAAGAGGTAAGGCATGCATGTAACATGCAAGCTAGAATTTGCTTGCAGCAATTGATGCTAGCACCCAACGGACATTGCATGCCTGTAAAGGCATTACTGCATTATACATGTAATCAGATGAAATTGAAAAATATAGCAGCTCCCTTCTTTACATCCCTATATACTCCATAATTCTATATTTTCATATATATCCTATGTAAATAGCTTCCGTTACCCAACATTTTGATTGGTAGTATTTGCATTCATTGAAAAAATGTCGTGTTTATAGGTTTAAATCCATGTCCACATACTCTTTCTTTTCCCCTTTAAATCACTAAAATCATTGATAGTTGTGTTTGTTAATGTATATAACACTTGTCCCACATCGATTTGATAAACAAATCTTTCCTTTAGACTAGACTATAAATAGGATACCTCTCTTGTATATAAATCACACTATTCAATATAATTCAGTTCTCTTGTATTCTCTCTCTCTCTCTCTCTCTCTCTCTCTCTCTCTCTCTCAATATGGTATCAGAGCTGCTATTTTCTTTTAGTGGTCCTTAGCCTATCCAGAGTTGAGTATGCTCTGTGATTGCCACTATAAGTGGATCTTTCACATCAAAAATACTTCTTGTGCAACCTCAGTATATCAAGAGTTAAGTATGCTTTGTGATTGCAACTATTATTAGTTCATCCTTCATATTAGAAAAACTTCTTGTATATCCTTTTCCTACTTGTTTGATAGCCTCTAGCCATTGCCTACCTCCGACCGCCACCATTGCCTTTGATCGCCACCGCTCGTATCTAGTCACCACCTTCGACCGCCCGCCTTTGGTCCCTGCCTCTGACCGTAGCTGCCCGTCTCCTGTCGCTGCCTCTAACCAAAGTTGCTTCTTTCCATTTGCCACCACCCTCCTCTAGCCACTATCTTCGCCTTCGCACACTATGGAGCATCTTGAGGCTTCAAAACCCATTGCCATCATTATGGAAGGCCCCAACTACATTGTATAGGCTTAGGCTATGTTGAGTTTTCTCAAGGGCAGAAAGCTTTGGAGATATCACTGAACCAGAGAAAACTGATGGTGAAGCCAATATCAAATACATAGACCATCTTGTGGAGTGGGATAGAAAAAACCACCAGATCATCACTTGGATTTGCAACACGTGCATACACTCCATTACTCTCCAGTTTGGGAGATTTAAAACTTCCAAATCACTTTGGGACTTTTTGGAGAAACGTTACACCATTGCAGATTTGTTTCATCAATATCAACTTCTAGGCACCCTACACCGCATGCAACAACAAGCTGGGCAATCCATCAATAATTTCCTATCTGAGATGCACTATGTTTGGGATTAACTTGCTTCCTCAGAACCAGAATTTACAGATGCCACTAATGTAGAAAAATTTTCCAAATATTGGGATTGTAACCACTTGGTTCTTTTTCTAATGGCCCTCACAAATGACTTTGAGCATGTCTGTGCATCTCTCCTTCATCGCAGTCCCTTACCTACTTTGGATCAAGTTGTCACTGAACTTCTCTCTGGAGGAAACTCACATTGCCCCTCACAAGACGACCCCTATAGATACTATGTTCGCCACTCCCAGGGGACCTCACGCCAATACAAAGAGCCTCCATTTAGGCTTTCAAAGAAATTTTGCAATTACTGTAAGAAACTAGGACACATTCTATTGGAATGTACGGTTTGAGTTTACCACTTTTATTAGAGACAAGCCCCTAGTCATCTTCAACATGATTGTTTCCAAAACCCCAAGAGACATTCCGAGCAATACCTATTTTGTGGTACTCCTAGATCCGCCGCCACTACTGCCGAATATTCATCATCCACTACTTCCATTGAAACGTTCTCTGCTTCTAACATAGATCAAATTATCCAACAAGTCCTTTCTCATTATGGTAATCCATCCTCAAATGTTATGTTTGTAACCTTAGGTAATTCATCTTGGTTCTCTGACTCTGCATGTTGTAATCACATGACACCTGATTCCACCCTCTTTTCCACCAAACATCTTGCTAGCCATACCCGGGCCATTCAAACTTCTAATGGTTCTCCTATGAACGTGAGACATATAAAAAAAATTTCAACATTAAACACTTCTCTTCCTTATAATTATTGTATTCCTCAGCTCACTCTCAATCTTATATCTGTTGGTAAATTATGTGACTTCGGTCCAACTATCATTTTTTTTGCTTCTGGTTGTTGCGTGTAGGATCCATAGACGGGACAAACTCTTGGATTAGGCCGTAATGTTGGACGACTCTTTGAGCTCATTAATATTCAAATTCCATCTTGTTTCTCCTCATCAGTTCAGATGGCAGCTCCAGTCTCATCCACACCATCCATCAGTTTTGGCATTCTTATCTTGGTCATACTTCTGTTGGTTGCCTCAAAACCATAGTGTCTAGTGGTCATTTGGGGCTTGTTAATAAAAAACAATTTAATTTTCTTTCTTGTCACCCTTCAAAAGTGACTCATCACAAAAGTTTCTCTTCTTCTTCTGCACCATTTGACTTAATTAACTTTGATGTTTAGGGCCCATCTCCCACTGCTACTATGGAAGGCTCTTAATATTTGTCATTTTTATTGACGATTACTCCGGTTACACCTAGATATTTCTTATGTGTAATCAATATGAATTACCCCAATTGTACTTTGATTTTGCTACCACGGTCAAAACTCAATTTTCTTGCAATATCAAAGTATTTCATGCAGACAATGTAGCTAAATACATAGACTCTTGAGTCCTTAACAATCTTCACCAACATGGCTTACTTTCTCATCGTTCATGTCATGACACCTCTTAACAAAATGGGTGTGCTGAGAGCAAACACCAAAACATTCTCAATAACGTTCGTGCTCTTCTCATATCTGGTTTGTGTCTTGAACATTTGTGGGGTGAAGCTACTCTTATAGCTGTTTACACCCTCGGGCTTGGTTTGCCAAGTTTATTACTATTGACTTTTTGAGTCCGTCTCCTATTTTGATTATTACAAACGATAGTATCTCATCAGTGTGCTTAGTGTATGAACAGGTCTAGCTTTCTAAAGCGCAGATGACACATTAGAAATAGAAGCTGAAAAGCACTCAAATGAGCACATCTTTCGATGCAATCCATGGAATTCTTGAGGAGTAGAGCATGAAGCCTTTGTCTGTTTTAAGTTGTATTTTTATATTTATCATTTGGGTCTGTAATTATAATGAAAGGTTTGTAATAATTAATGCATATCATGCATGTAGGGATTATAAGCTCAAGACCATAGATGGACCTTTTCGGTCAACCGACACCAGATTTTTAGGACTAATTAAAATGCTCAAAGACCTTTGACTGACCAAAGGTCCAAATATATTGCATGAAAAAACCCCCATATATTTTAAAAGTGGTAATCATATGAATAGGGGTGACGTCAAATGAAATTAAGACTGAATTTTACAAAGTTGGTGTGTTCGGTCGATCGAACCCCAACATAAAGAGCACTTCGGTTGACCGAACCTCTTTGGTGTAAAAAATTTGACCAATTGGTTGACCACTTCTAAAATGAACTGCAATGCCCTGGTCAACTAAAGTGGTACGTGGGGAAACCCTAACGCCCTGGTCAACCGAACTTGTAGTAGAAAAATGGTCTAGTTGACCGAACGTTCAACTTTGGTCAACCGAACTTGACCTAGTCGACCAAACCTCAAAGATCCAAAAATCGCCTCAAGTCTAGTCGACCATCTCCTTAGTTCAAAAACAACCTGGTTGACTGAACTGAGCAACCCGGTCGACCGAACCTTATAAATGGTCAAGCAAACCTCTCGGGTTGCACTATTTTTACCGAGGTTAATTACGGTTAAAACAGGGTTAATTTTATTATACTCTTTTAAAACAATTTTAATAATTCCTCTAGTGTCCCCAAATGTCATAATTCTTCCAATGTCTATAAATAGGAGTTCATTTTCTCAATTAACACATGATTAGGGATTTTGATTAGGAAAATTTCCTCTGAAATTTTGAGAGCTCTATCTTCCCAAACTAAGCCAAATACTCTTCCATTGATCATTCTGTTGCAAAACCCTTTTTGAGAGAGAGTATCTTGAGAGATCCTACATTGCTTATACTCTCATTGGCTTGATTGATTGTTAATTTTGTTAAGAGTTAGGTCAAAAGGTTTTCCCTAAGATTTAATCTATAAATTCATTTTTGGGGAAACATTCTTTAACTTGTGACTCTTAGCATTTTGATTGTAAGACTCTTAAGCTTGTCATGTATTGTGAAGCAAATATATATATATTTTTTTGACAAGCTTGTGTTACAAATATCTCTTATGCTTAATATTTTTGAAAATCATTTTTGAGATATTTGATCATTCTATTGGAAATCTTTGAAACCCTATTTGTCATTGAGATATATTTATATATTGTTTCAAAGATCGATTAATAATACAATCTTGCACTTGATTGCTTAGTGCCATTAACTTGAGTGTTATTACACACACATTTGCACTGAGCTTATTGTTCCTATCTGCTTGAGGTGCATTAATTATTGCATGTGTGTATTGGTACAAATCTTCTTGCATTAGAAGCATCCTTACTTGTACGAAAATTTGTATTTGTTGATTATTGTATTCTAGGCGTGGGCCTGAAGAGGGAGACTTGCCCTAGTAAAAGTCCTAGATTGACTTAGACTCAGCTAGGAAAGTCAGATGCCCCATCCTAGTAAGGTGTTGTAACTGGTGCCGCTCCACACGTTAAGTGAGCAATAGTGGTAATCCTCGGGCTTGCAGGCTGAGGCGAGGACATAGGCAATATTGGCCGAACCCCGATAACATATCGTGTGTGCACTTTACATTTCAACACTTTATATTTACTACACATGTATGTTATTCTCAATTGTCTGTGAATGCTGCACATGATTTAATTTCCGCAATGCTGCAAATGATTTAATTTCCGCATATTATATTTATCTGCGCATTTGGAATTGCATAGACAGACCCTAGGTTGTGTATATACTGTTGCTGGATAGTTTAACCTAGGAAATATTCTTTTTTAAAATACCAATTCACCCCCTCCCCTCTTGGGAATACACCAATTCCAACAATTGGTATCAGATTCTCATTGCATTGACTTAAACGTTTTCCTAAAAGATCGAGATGGCTCACTTTGGTGTATCCCCATTCGCAGAGGGACAATCACCTTCCAGACCTCCATTGTTTTGTGGTGTTACACCCACTAGAAAAATTCAATGAGCATTTTTATAAAATCTATGGACTGGAGGGTCTGGCAGGTGATTGATAAAGGAATTTGTATGCTAGTAGAAAATGATAATAGTTTGATGCATTCAAATTCACATGCCATAGACTTACTGTATTGCGCTTTAGATTCTAATATTTTGCTTGATTTTGTGGTATGTAAGAGTGCACAGGAGATATAGGTTGAGCTTAAAAAGATATATGGAGAGTCCCAGGAGAAGGAGACCACCACTTCGATAGTGTCAAGCTCAAATGATCTGGAAGTGGTAAATCACAGGGTTAATGCAATAACAGAACGGGAGGTATATGATTCTCTCTCTTGCTCGATGGATGATTCTTGTGTTCAATGTTGTATTGCTTCATGTGCTGAATCATATAAAGAATATAGTGATAATCCTGCTATTGATGCACTTGATGATTCTCATATAGAATATGAGACTAAATTATGCGTTGAATTATCTGTTGAAAATTATGATTATACTGTTGATGTTGCATGCAATGATTCTAATAACAAATATTGTGACATATCTTGTGATGATTCATCTGATAGCTCATGTGATGTTTTGGCCGACAATTCATGTAATGATTCATATGATAATTATTATGTAAAATTATGTATTGAATCACATAATGAATTTATTGATGAATGCATGTTTTTGAATGAAAAACTAGAAAATACTTTATCGAAAATGCATAAGCTTCTAGTTAGGATTAATAAACAAAAAGCACTTTTGAAAAATGAGAATAAGGGGATAACTGAACAATTAAAAGAATTAAAGGAACATCATGCTATCCTTGAGAAAAAAAGATTACGAAAGTCTTGAAAATCATTTGTTTGAAGAGAAAAATTGAAGACTATTCTGAAATGATTTTCAAAGTCACAAATGAAAGAGATAACCAAGATTAACCCTTAGGAGTTAAAAGAAGTAAATAGTTCAAAAAGGGTTCATCTTATAAATCTCATTGCCATGCCTCATCAAGTAGAAGTAGAACAAATAATGTAATCATTCATGTGCATATAAAACTTGCTTATACATTGGAAAGAAAGGGCACATTAAATACACTTGTTTAGGTAGAGGTGTCAGAAGCATGGATAAAGAAATGGAGTGTGTTGTCATGAAACCAAGCCCTGTAGGACCTAAAGAAAAATGGATTGAAATTAACTAATTATTTTTCTTCCTTATATCTTAGGACTATGTCTAGGGGTTGTGATGATTAAAAGGCTTGGGAAGTGGTTCAGGCTTAAAATATAAAACCTTAGTATATGCATTCCCAATACACTATCTTGTTATACTAAGAATTTAAATCCACTTTCAAATGGACAAGGCACTTATGCTTGGTAAATAATTCCAAATGCTTAATTCATAATTGAATGTAAAACGTTAAGCAAAGCATATCTCTTGTCCATTACACAGGCCTGAGCCTTAGGGAATCAATCTTGCCATATATCGTTATATACCCTAAGCTCATTCCAGAACATAAAAGCCTGATCAAATATTAGTCATCACTCTAGGCTTGAAGCACTATTGATCATAAATGACTAATATCTATATATTGAGTGCTCATCATAAGGCATCCCTTCTACTCACCAGTTGTATCCTTACTTCATAATTATAATCATATCTAAAAAATACATTCGATTCTCCAAAGAGCTGTATTCAGAAATTCATACACTTCCAAACGCTCTCTGCTCAAACCTGGACATGATTACTAAGCACGAAATTTTTTTGGAAATGTCCACTCATTCTAAATACTCTTTGGAACTCAATAGTGATTTAAAATTCTTAAGAGTATTTATCCCTACTTCTCTCACAAGCACTCAAACATCAATCAAAGATTTTAGAGCTTTATATCCCGTTGATGAAGTTGAATGGCTAATATGATTGCACTAGGTCTCTATCCAGATGAATGCATAAAATTCAAGTTGACCTATGCTCATGTATTTATAATTCAAAGCCATTTGATCTTGTGCCTCTCACACGTATTGAGATTCATAAGAGAAGAGGCATTGTAGGCTTAGAACACTCAAAGAAATATTCATTGTTACTTTTTGGTTCAGTAAGCTTAAAGGATTCATGCTAAGATTATATCATTAAAAATCTTAAAACACTTGACTAAAGAATTTGAAAAGTAGAAAAGGCAAAATTTGGCTGATTGCTTAACTTAGGGGGAGCATTTATCTTTCATGATTATTCATATTAAATGCTCTCATGATTTTATCTTTTATGCCCCTATGCCTTCATATGAAAAGCACTGAATTCCTACTATTCATTATGTGTTAAATGAGTGTATCTTCTAATGGATAGTTTATCTTTTGTGTCATTTGTTGATTGCTACCTGATTGCATGCTTAGTCTACAATGCCTCTGGCATGGCAGATGCAGTTGATGTGAATTGCATACTGGTAGTAGATTTTAGGTTGTTGCATGATTTATATGAATATTCTATTAAGAACAACCAGTTATTAGGTACATGTTTTATGGGAAAATGTCTAATTTACAGACGACATGCTGCCAAAATTTTAGTAGATTTTTCCCAAAGTAAAAACCTTGTATGAAGATGATTGTATTAAAATAAATGATAAACATTTTTGAAAGAATGAGTGAAAACTAATTGAATATTAAATTTCATCCTAGCATAATCATTGAATAGTTAGAGGAGCTCAGCTCCATCCCTAGAGAAAGAGGATAAAAAACTTATATGCATCTCCTCATTTTTTATTATTATTGAGGTTCTTCAAAATACCCTAAACATCATATCCATTATAAACAGATATGGATTGTTCTTAGGGTTGTGGGTTTTGTAGCAATGCCTAGATATCTATCTTTTTTATGCATGTAGTCTCTAGGGAGGCTATACTGGTTGCAATGTTTGAAATAATTCAGTTAATATCCAATATGGTTACAGTAAAAGATTTTAAATAACTGCTTATACTCTTGGCCCATTAAATGAAAGTAAGTTGTGATATGTATAAGCACTCAGGAGCATCTAAACATAAATTCCTATTTTGTTATGCTCACCAATATCGTTTAGCTTAGATCTGTTTTGAATCAAGTGTGGCATGTGATTAAATGAAATGTTTTATTGAAAATCATAATATGAAACATGCTAATTTGCCACAGTCATTTGATTTTCCATATGATCGTGCATGTGATTGTTAAATCTTTAGGATCATTATGGTTGTAGTTTTCTAGTTATATTTTAGTATGTGCTTGACTCACTCAAAAAATGAGCAGCTCAGAACTATCCCAAGTATAAGAGTTCTATCATGTAATATTCAGCCCAAGGGCTAGATCGTCTCCTCAGGAAATGCGATTTAATCTCAAGTTTTACTTTCTTCCAATCGAAAATGAAAAGTTACTGAACTCAGTTCAGATTCGGGGTTTCAATATTTTTTGAGATTTCTTCTGACAAATTAAACGAACTTGTAAATTAAATCCTAATCCTAGCATGCACTGAATTAAATAAAAAGAATGGAAAACCTATGTCTAATCAAGCAGACGTCGAAACACGTGTTAAACTTTAGAATAGAAATTAAAGACGGTAACTTTAACACGTAGCTAAACACATGCAATAATGGAAACTTAATCAAGCACATATGCAAATGATAAAAATTGAACATTTAACAAAATCAAAAACTTGAACCAAAATCAAGATTTAAAGGCAACCAAGAACTCGAACAAAAATTTAACGGCTTAACGACTTAAACAACAACTAGACATGATAAAAATACGGACTTTAATAAGATGGGCCCAAAACTAAATCGAGCTTCATTCAAAAATTAAAATTTAAAAATAAAGACAACTAATTTAATTTCTAAAAACAAAAATAATTTTTATCTTTTTGTATTTTACTCTTTTTTTTTTTTTAGAACCAAACCGGACTTAATTTAAATGATTAAATAACTTGACGTACTAACTAAATCTACCGCTAATTAAGAGAAAATAAATAAATAGATAACTTCAATAATAATTAAATACCGTAAACAATACTCTCTACTGGTTGTTGTGCAGCACTAGCTTCAGGTGGGTGGCTGGTTTTGTCTTCTTGGCAGCAAGGTGGTGTTACTGCAGGGGGTTCTGTTGAGCAGCAGCAGCAGAGGAGAATTAGAAGGTGGCTGTGCTACCGGCTGTGGATGTCTGGAGCTAGGCGTGGCCTGGTGGAGGAGTTGTGGCTGGGCTTGGAGAACTCAGTCGGCAGCAGAGTAGAGGACCTCCTCAGGCGATTTGGAGAAGCTAGTAGCAAAGAACTCTGGTAGTGGGTGATTGTGCAGGCTAGCCTCAGGTGGTTGGCTGGTGGAAGGAGAGGGAGAGTAAGAGACTGAGGGAGAAGGGAAAGAGAGAGGGCAGTGAAGAGAGCAGAAAAGAGATTCCGAGAGAGTTTGAGAGAAGGAGAGGGAGAGAACAGGTTTGGGTTGGCTATGAGAGATAAGAAAAAAAAAAAGGAAAATAAAGCAAGGGAGAGGGAGAAGAAAGTGGGGGAGAGAAGGAAGGGATGCCGCCTCTGTAGAAGGGAGAAAGGGGGTAGAAATAGGGAAGGGGTGCACCCTACCCAACAGATGAACCCAACCCGGCTACATGGCCAGGTCACATCACTTATTTTTATTTTATTTTATTTTATATATATTTTTCTTATCTTCCTTTTATTTCTTAGAGAACGAAGCCAATCTTGACCCTTTTGGAGCCCATATCTCTCAAAGATCAAAACATGAAAGTCGTAGATAATCTTTTCATCTTTCTCTAGGATTTAGAATCGTCTCAATTAGCACTCAGAAGGAAAAGTTATACGTGAATTATGAACTGATGTCAGCTTAGCTCCCAATAATTTTTCTGCAATAAAAAAATGTCAAAAATTCATAAATAGCTCAATAAAACCCAGAGATTATAAATATGACACTTTATTAAAATATTGAGAGTAATTAGACATTTAATTAAAAATATAACCCCTAATGCTCAGATTAAAACGCCTAATTACACAATTTAAGCACGTAATCACACCCTCGACTAACGTTTGCTAGTCTCTAGCAAATAACGTGAATGAATTTAAGGGCGGTGTCCACAACTACAAACTCTAGCAAACATGAAATTAATGCCCATGCAACACAACTATACTGTTTCACATACAGGGATATAACCAAATTTCACACAAGTTCGTTCATATTCAATGCACTCAATTCTAAAGCACGACACCAATGCAAATTTCATCGTTTATACAGCAATTAAGAACAGTATACTTAGATGATGTTAACCAGCGGTACAATTCAGAGTTAATGTGGTCATATAAGTTTGAGTATAAACCGGTAAAATCTTGAGCTGTGTGTGATGTGTGTGACTCATTACACCTAAGATATCAGTGGACACCTATAGAATGACGGCTTTGACTCGGCCTAACTGGTATACCCTTAAGAACACTCAAAAGGAATGAGTACACTCATCATATGTAAGGAGGAGTGTCATGATCAAACATCCCACATATTGAAAGGAACAAACGCTAAGTATATGGAGTGGACTAGTTTGAGTAGGATCTAGCCTATCTATGAGGTGTTGGGTCCTTCACCCTAACATCTTATCACCTACTCACCATATTCAACCGAGACCACCCTAGATCAACTCATTCACAAACTTGACGTGAATACATCTAAGGCATTAAACGGTTGAAGAATCTTCATATGTGGAGAACATGTTTCGTGTCCTTGACTTTTTTGTGGTATTTCTGTGGAGCGGGCATTAGAATTTTATTTCATGTGCATTTATATTTCTTATTCTTTCTTTTACTCATTCTTCATTTTCTGTCTTTTCTTGATCAATGAGGACAATTATTACACTTCTTTTGTTATCTTCATACCATCAATGGGAATTAAGCTCGAACAGTAGTCCATGAACTAAGTCTATCTCTAGGGGTGGCTTAGCCTTCACATCTTGAGTAGGCTACAAGACCTAGGTTTCTATCTCCCCACAAGATGTCACCTCCAGGATAGCAAATCAAAAATAGAGAATAGTGCACAAGGAATCGTCTAGAAGAAAAGAGAATTGAGTTTTGTGAACTCTGATTTGATGTTAACACTCAAAAGGATGATAAATAGCTCAAGGATATCTCACAAGGTGTCATAGTCACCACGGGTGTTCTCTCAATGCTCACAAGGAACCCTAAGTGCAATGAATCACGTGAATTTGTCTATTTAGCCTCGTGAGATGCTGTGTGAATACAAGAAATTATATAGTCAGATTAATACAAGTGTACTACCAATCAATTCTTCATGAAGTTAGCAAGTCATATAAAGAGAAACTACACATAAATGACTCAAATATTTAATTCTTAGGTTATATACAAGTATGTGAAGGGTATAAGTCAATGTTAATCATGGTATAATTCAGTGTAATTCCTCACTACTCTTCTTTTTTTTTTTTTTTTTCCAAATTAATATAAAACCCAGCAAGTATACTTGCATAGTGTCACATGCAAATGCTCACCCCCCCCTACTAAAGTGGAACATTGTCCTCAATGTGAAAGCATAGTGAAAATAGAAAAACTGTGCACGGGAGAAGTGGGGCGTACCTGGGTGGCGAAGTAATTTAAAATAAAAACTGAACTACATGAAAATGTACCTGAAAATTAACTAAAAATAAAATAAGGTAAAACAAAAGGAAAATAAGGGAAAGAAAAGCATCACAATTGTCTGGCGGAGGCTCTAGAGGAATTTCGTCTCATGGGTGCAGGTCTATAAATTGGACTAGCGGGTTTCCAAATTTGAGCCGTCACAATGAATCAGTCTTTATACCTGCACGAAAGTCAGCCTCAAATGAATTAATACTTGTCACAATACCAAACAATACATGTGTAGATCGAATTTCTTGTTTTAACAAGAAAGGTTCTTTATTCAACATATTTTCCATGAAATTTACTTCTTTACGAACTAGTGTTTGAGGAAAAGTTTTTGGAACAATTACCTTTAGTTCTTCAGAAGCATTAGCATTAAATGTTTTACCTAGTTCCTTGAAAGTTAAACATTCACCATTCTGGTCACGCTCTTTATCGGGTGTACCAATCATCTTACCATTACAGGGATCTGCTTCAGCATTAGACTCCTTGACATTTAATTCAGTCAGGAGTGACGATTCCTCCAAGCTCTGAGGATAAGGTGTCACAGGTTGATATTCCTTATTAATATTAGTTTCCTCATTAATTGACTGCTCCACTTCTAGGCCCGCTTCCTCTGGTTTTTTTTTTGAATTTATCTATTTCAGCTATAACTTCTGGTGTTAAGACAACTAGTTGTCTAGCGATGAGCATATCAGGTTGGGAAACTTCTTTCTCGCTTCTCAAAGTGATGGCGACCTTCATTGTCTCAAGAGAAACATTATGTATTTGTTGTTGTTGCTACTAGTATTCTTTAAGACTGGGCTGACGTTCCACGGGAAATTCCTCTTTTTTTAAGATATCAAACTCCGTGCTCATCGCATTAATGGTGTCCCGCAATTCAATTAAGTCCTGAGCATACTGAGTATACTGATTGATTTGAATTTGCATGAATTGCTGGAATATATCGTCATCTGCGTCATGCTATCATAAGGAAATCCTAATGGCGCACAGCTCTAAGGGGTATGTTGTGACTAATATTGAGGTAAAAGAGTGTCTGGGTAGTATGTTGGCTTATATGTATCTCCACCACTGATTGTGTTGATAGGGTGTACTGTCATGGGTGTCTGATTGTATCGTGTGTTCCACTGTGAGACACTTTCAGCTAGGTAATCAAAGAATGATAGTACCTGATTCGGATACTCGCTGAAGGGTTCTCCATTGCACATGGTCTGGACAAAGTGCTTGCAATTAGGGGTAAGAGCAGTATAAAAACAATTAACTAACCACCATGATTCAACCCCGTGATATGGGCAAGTACTTAGCAAATCCTTGAATCGCTCCCAGCAAGCTCGAAAAGTCTCGTCACCCTGCTGCACAAACTCAATGATCTGTTCCTGCAAAAATTGAGTTCTCTGTGAGGGGCGAAACCTATGCAGCAATTCACGCTCCATATCAGCCCAATTAGTGATAGAGGAAGGTCTCAAGGAATTGAACCACATCTGTGCCCCATCCTCTAAAGAGGCAAGAAATAAACGCAGTCTAGTAGATTCATCAGTTCTAGCACAAGAGAAAAAAATATTGCAAGTTAACTCGAACTTTGACAAGTGCTGATAAGGGCACTCAAATTTTGTCCCGTAGAACTGAGGTAGCAATGACGTCCTCCCATGCTACATCATGAAACCAAGTTCTTCATTAGGTAAAACAGTGGAAGATGGTGCAGTGGTGTATTGAAGCTGTAAAAAGTCCATCAACATGTGTGGTACAGGTGCAGTCATATTTATTTATTTATTTATTTATTTTTCAAAACTCAATTTTTTTCTCCTTTTTGTTTGTTTGTTTTTTTTTAACGAGACTAATTAAAATGACGGGAAAACGCTAATTTGAGACTAAGACCGACATTCCCCAGCAACGACGCCAAAAATTTGACTCACTCGAAAAATAAGCAGCTCGGAAGCTATCCCAAGTATAGGAGTTCAGTCGTGTAATATTCAACCTAAGGGCTAGATCATTTTCTCAGGGAATGCAGTTTAATCTTAAATTTTACATTCTTCCAATCGAAAATAAAAATTTACTGAATTCAGTTCAGATTCGGTGTTTTCAAGATTGTTTAAGATTTCTTCTAACAAATTAAACGGACTTGCAAATTAAATCCCAATCCTAGCATGCACTGAATTAATAAAAAGAACAAAATACCTATGTCTAATCAGGCAGACATCGAAACACGCGTTAAACTTTGGAATAGAAACTAAAGATGGTAACTTTAACACGTAACTAAAACATGCAATAATGGAAACTCAATCAAGCACATATGCGAATGATAAAAACTGAACCTTTAAGAAAATAAAAAATTTGAACCAAAATCAAGATTTAAAGGCAACCAAGAACTCGAACAAAAATTTAACGCCTTAACAACTTAAACAATAACCAGACACGATAAAAAAAAAGGACATTAATAAGATGGACCCTAAACTAAATCGAGCTTCAATCGAAAATTAATTTTTTTTTTAAAAAAAGACAACTAATTTAATTTCTAAAAACAAAAATAATTTTTTTCTTTTTGTATTTTACACTCTTTTCTTTTTTTTTTTAGAACCAAACCAGACTTGATTTAAATGATTAAATAACTCAACGTACTAATTAAATCTACCGCTAATTGAGAGAAAATAAATAAATAGATAACTTCAATAATAATAAATATCGTAAACAATATTCAACATCTAAAAATTCAAATCAACTTCAATAATAAAAAAAATTAATGATATTTAACTAATAATAAAGAAAAGTAGAAAAGAGGAGAGAGAGAGAGAGAGAGAGAGAATGGGAGAGAAATATAATCGTGTTGCTGGAGGGTGGCTGGCAGCAGGCTGTGCTGGAGGTCTCGGTTGGTTGCTGTGCAGCATTGGTTTCGGGTGGGTGGCTGGTTGTCTCTTCTTGGCAGTAAGGTGGTGTTACTGCAGGGGGTTCTGTTGAGCAGTAGCAACAGAGGAGAATCACAAGGTGGTTGTGTTGCCAGCTATGGATGTTTAGAGTTGGGCGTGGCCTGGTGGAGGAGTTGCGGCTAGGATTGGAGGACTCAGCCGAAAGTAGAGCAAAGGACCTCCTCGGGCATTCTGGAGAAGCTAGCAGCAGAGAACTCTGACAGTGGGTGGCTGTGCTGGCTGGCCTCAGATGGTTGGCTGGTGGAAAGAGAGAGAGAGTCAGAGACTAAGGGAGAGAGAGAGAGACTGAGGGAGGAGGGATAGAAAGAGGGTAGGGAAGAGAGTAGGAAAAAGATTCAAAGAGAGTTTGAGAGAAGGAGAGGGAGAGAATAGGTTCGGGTTGGCTATGGCAGAGAAGAAAAAAAAAAAAGGAAAATAAAGCATGGGAGAGGGAGAAGAAAGAGAGGGGAGAGAGGGAAGGGGTGTCGGCTCTGTAGAAGGGAGAAGAGGGTTATAAAAGGGGAAGAGGTGCGCCTTACCCAACAGATGAACCCGACTTGGCTGCATGGCCGGGTCACATCACTTATTTTTTTTATTTTTTAATATTTTTTTCTTTCTTCTTCCTTTTATTTCGTAGAGAATGAAGCCAATCTTAACCCTTCTGGAGCCCATATATCTCAAAGATTGAAACACAAAAGTCATAGCTAATCTTTTCATCTTTCTCTAGGATTTCGAATTGTCTCAATCGGAGCTCGGACGAAAAAGTTATGAGCAAATTACGAACTAATGCCGGTTTTAGCTCCGGATAATTTTTCTGCGATAAAAAAATGCCAAAAATTCATAAATTACTCAATAAAATCCAGAGATTATAAATAGGACACTTTGTTAAAATATTGAGAGTAATTAGGCATTTAATTAAAAATATAAGTCATAATGCTCAAATTAAAACGCCTAATAACACAATTTAAGCGCGTAATCGGTGCTTAGTTGACAGACCAGAAAATTCGTGTTTGCCTAATCTTTAAAGTTTCTTTTTCAGCAAGCACACCCCCAGTATCTTTTGACAACATCCTAAGGGGGATATATATTTATATATATACATATATATATATATATATCTATTTACATATATTTTTATTATTTGGCAAGAAATTCTTTGAAATAAAAAACTCTTTATGTCTTGCATTATTATTATTCATACATATTTTTAAATTGTGTAACTGGTCCAGTAACTTCACATGAAAATGCATGTGAACTAGTTAGATTGTGTTTGTGCTCAAACATTCTATGTGCTTTCATATACTGTGTGCTTTGAACTAAAATCTTTCACGGGTCTTATGAAATATTTGAACTGAAAGGGTTAGTGGATAATCCTAGTTTGACTATATTTTTCATGTCATTTAAATTTTGTAATGACCAGTTATACTATTTTTGTGTACTCAATTACCATATTTTTCAAAAATAGTTATATTTTCTTTCATGCCCTTTTACTAATGACAAAAGGGGTAGACGTGTTATAAAAGCAAAATCAGTATTTTCTCCCTGATTCTTTTGTTATTCAATTTGAAAATGATAGCTGTACTTAAATGCACAACTTGAATTATTATGAAGTCTTCATGCGTGTATGTGAATTTTATTGAATATCATGTTTTAATGCATATTGTTAGGGGGAGCCTTGTCAGGCGAACCCACATTTTGCTCCTATGTTTGTCATCATTAAAAAGGGGGAGATTGTTGACTTTTGTTAACTTTTTGAGTTCGTCTCCTATTTTGATTATGACAAACCACAGTATCTTATCTGTGTGCTTAGTGTATGAATAGGTATACCTTTCTATAGCACATATGATAGATAAGAAATGGAAGTCGAGAAGCACTCAAATGAGCACATCTTTCAGCGCAATCCATGGAATTCTCAAGGAGCAGAGCATGAAACCTTTGTCTATTTTAAGTTGTATTTTTATATTTATCATTTGGGTTTGTAATTATAATGAAAGGTCGATAATAATTAATACATATCATGCATGTAGGGATTATAAGCTCAAGACCATAGATGGACCTTAGGAATCACCCTTCAGTCGACCGACGCTGAATTTTTGGGACTAATTAAAATGCTCAAAGACCTTAGACTGATCATAGGTCCCAATATATTGCATGAAAAAGCCCCCATATATCTTAGAAGTGGTGATCATATTAATAGGGGCGACGTCAAATAAAATTAGGACTGAATTGCACAAACTTGGTGTGTTCAGTCGACCAAACCCCAACACATAGAGCACTTCAATCGACCGAACCTCTCTAGGGTCAAAAAGTTGACCAGTTGGTCGACCACTTCTAAAATGAACTGCAACGCCTTAGTTGATCGAAGTGGCACATGGGGAAACCTTAATGCCCCAGTTGATCGAACTTGTAGTAGAAAAATGGTCTGGTCAACCAAACGTTCAACTTCGGTCAACTAAACTTGGTCCGGTCAATTGAACCTTGGAGATTCAAAAATTGCCTCAAGTCTGGTCAACCATCTCCTCAGTTCAAAATACCCTGGTCGACCGAACTGAGCAACTCGGTCGACTGAACTAAGCAACCTGGTCAACCGAACCTTGAAAATGGTCGACCAAACCTCTTGGGTTGCACAATTTTTACTAAGATTAATTGGGGTTAAAACAAGGTTAATTTTATTAAACTCTTTTAAAACAATTTTAATGATTCCTCTGGTATCCCCAATGGTCATAATTCTTCCGATGTCTATAAATAGGAGTTCATTTGCTCAATTAACACTTGATTAGGGATTTTGATTTGGAAAAATTCCTCTGAAATTGTGTGAGCTATATCTTCCCATACTAAGCCAAATACTCTTCCATTTATCATTATGTTGCAAAACCCTTTTTGAGAGAGAGTATCTTGAGGGATGAGAGATCCTACAGTGCTTATACTCTCAATGGCTTGATTGTTTGTTGATTTTGTTGAGAATTAGGTCAAAAGGTTTTCCCCGGGATTTGATCTATAAATTCATTTTTGAAGACACCTACTTTAGCTTGTGAGTCTTAGAATTTTGATCGTAAGACTCTTAAGCTTGTCTTGTGTTGTGAAGCAAATGATTTTTTTTTTACAAGCTTGTTTTACAAATATCTCTTATGCTTAATATTTTTGAAAATCATTTTTGAGATATTTGATCATTTTATTGGAAATCTTTGAAACCTTATTTGTGATTGAGATGCAATGACCTCAAAAATCTTAATATAAAATGAAATATAATAAATAAAATGGTTAACTCGAACCAATGGGTAATGGGGACACCTGTTAATTATAGCGGAAACCTAAGCAGCAGTAAATATAAATCACATTCTCAAAACCGTAGAATACATAATACCAGAGTCTACTATAATCCCATAATACTGTGTTTATATACAATCTCCAAAAATGCCAAAATAAACCTAAGATCATACAACAAAAATCTCTTGATTCTAGTACAACACTTACACTCCTAGCAGGGTAACTTAATAAACTCAACGGCGGCCACGTCCTACCGGTCTCTCAGGGTCTTCGAAAAAATTAATTAAGTTCGGGGGTGAGACACTTCTCAGTAAGGGAAAAAAAACTAAATACAGCTGTGAGGCAACATGAACATTTAATGATAATATAGATATACAATACATTCTTCATACCAGAGAACATTCATCATTTAATAACTGTAAAAGCGTATACCTTCATATTCTATAAATCATACTAATCATAAATGTCTGGTATAGCTAATAATACCTAAAACATACCCAAGATGAATAGCTAGCTGATGTCATGTATTACCTCGCATGATGGGTTGTGTAGCCCCGAAGGTGGGACCCGACAATGGCTGGCCGACCACTGCTAAGTCAAAAATGTCTGTAAGTACGATGGGCCCGCCACACCCTAGTCCGGACTGCTAGGTGGATGTCCACACTCTACTAAAAGCCACATCGATTATCCATCTCCCACCCCCTCATGGGGTGGCTAGCACTAATATGATCATAGATATCTGATCTATAAACTACGGTACCGTGCTCCTTAACTGAACTAAACTAATATCTGGGTTTTGATAACATATAATACATGATAATATAGCGTGTAACACAAATAGATTGATAGCATTTCTATAATTTTATAAATATGGCCTCGTTCCGAACATTTCATAAATACGACCTCGTGCCGAAATCATATGTAAAACACGGCCTCACCCCGGCTATCAATCCCGGCCTTGCGCCGAATATCTCATACATATCGTTCTGGATAATAAATCAATTATCATGTATTTTCAACATTATTTGTACTGTAATAATTCATTTTCCTGAAAACATGCTTCATTCATAACATTGTCATATCATAATATCTTTCACATAAGCCAATATTCGTGCCACACATTTGCTGTATAAAACCATACTTCATATTCTAAAATCATAATTTCTGACATCTCATACATATATATTTACATAGAAAATAAATTTTTTGATAAATAATAATATTTTGCATATAAAATAACTGCTTTAGTGTATTCCCTTACTTGACTACTAAGAAAAGCCCCTATAAATTCTAGTCTCACTCCCGTGGGATTTCTTAATCAATACCCTAAAATTTAAAACTCCTAGTGCTAAACTTCTATATTTTCATGTGAATATCATTTCCTATAACTGCAGTAGGACCAAATTTGACATACAAAGCCTTACCTCAACTCAGGGATGATTTTCAATGGAGTTCCACCAACAATCCACTCCGGAAGATATGCAGAGAACTTCTTTAGGAGCGTCGTGGTGGCTTTAGATCATTAATCTGGCGAGCGATGGAGTCAAAATCAAAGAGAGAAGGGAAAGAAACCGAATGGAGAGAGAGAGTGAGTGAGATTTTTCTAAATTTTGACGTTTAAATCCGAGTTTTTGATATTTATATGACTGGATTCGTTGACGAGACATTTCTCCTCGTCGACGAGTCCTGTAGAAATTTCGTCGACGAACCTGCACCTTCATTGATGAATTTCAGACTTCCCCAAAACCCTCTCTGAGTATCTTCTCATCGACGAATCTTGTCTTCATCGATGAGGTCCTCTTATACCTTCGTCGACGAATCCCCTGTGTTCATCGATGAGGCCCAGATAATTTCCCTCGGTTATTCCTTCCAAAGTACAATGTCGTTGATGAAATCGAGTTCCTCCTTTTGTTACTGTTTCCATTTCCCTTCCTCGTTATCATTTAAATCCCATTATTATTCGGGTTGTCACATTCTCCCCTCCTTATAAAATTTCGTCTTCGAAATTTACTATTCATATAATTCATCATCCCTTATTAGGTAAAATGGTCTACTTATTTTATTACTTACCCTCACTTATGGCGGAGGAATACCGTGGTTACATTTCAAGTCTTGGGAGATTACATATACCAAAAGAAAATTTCCCCCATACTAAAATACCTCTTACTACTAGAATATTACATGTACCTTGAAAAGAAGCATTACATATTTACTCACATTCCTTAATCACATATGGACTTCTTGGCATAATTGCGGGTATTTCTGTCTGATCTGTTCCTCGAGCTCCCAAGAAGCCTCTTCTATTGCATGATTCCTTCATAGAACCTTTACCAGAGGAATTTTCTTATTACGCAGTTCCTGTTCCTTTCGGTCCAGATTCTGCACTGGTACCTCCTCATATACTAACGAATCACTAAGCTCCAACACACCATAGCTGATAATATGAGAAGGATCTGGGACGTATTTCTTCAACATGGATACGTGGAATACGTTGTGCATCCTGGATAGTGTAGGTGGCAAAGCTAGCCTATAGGCTACCAGCCCTACTTTCTCTAAAATCTCAAATGGACCTATAAACCTAGGGCTAAGTTTACCCTTCCTACCAAACCTCATAACTCCTTTTAATGGAGCTATCTTTAGAAACACATGAACACCAGTATAAAATTCTAAATTTCTGTGGCGATTATCGGTATAACTCTTTTATCGGCTCTAAGCTACACTGATTCTTTCCCTGATGAGTCAAACTTTATCGTACGCCTGCTGTACCAGCTCTGGCCCCACAACTCGCTGCTCATCCATCTCATCCCAATACAAAGGAGATCAACATATCCTACTATACAAAGCCTTAAATGGAGCCATGCAAATACTAGACTGGTAACTGTTATTATAGGCGAACTCTACCAATGGCATGAACCGAGTCCAACTACCCCCAAAATCTAATACAAATGCTCGGAGCATAGCTTCTAGTATTTGTATCGTCCTCTCAGTCTACCCATCTAACTGAGGATGGAATGTCATGCTGAAAGATAGCCGAAACCCTAAAACTTCCTATAGGCTTCTCCAGAACCGTGACGTGAAACGCGGGTCTCAATCTGACACTATAGATATTGGCACCCCATGAGAACGAATTATCTCCTAGACGTAAATCTCAGCCAATCGACTGAGGGGATAGTTGATCTTGATAGGGAGAAAATGGGAGGTCTTAGTCATCCGGTCTATTATAACCCAAATTGCATTCTGGCCATGCGATGTCAACGGCAGCCCTGAAACGAAGTCCATGGATATATGATCCCACTTCCACTCTAGGATAAATAGCGGCTGCAACTAACTTACTGACCTCTGGTGCTCAGCTTTTACCTGCTGGCACATTAAGCACTGGGCTACACATTCGACAATCTCTCTTTTCATACCACTCCACCAGAAAAACTCTCGTAGATCCCTGTACATTTTCATACTACCAGCATGAATCGTATACAAGGATCCTTGAGCCTCCTTCAAAATAGTCCCCCTCATGTCAGCATCAGCAGGAACACACAGTCTAGAATGGAACCGTAAAGCTCCGTCATTTGAAATGAAGAATTCCTCTCCCTGACCACTCTGCACTCTGTCCATTACCTCTACCAATTTTGGATCTTCTTTATGGGCGGCTTTAATTCATTCCTGCAGAGTAGGCTATATGACTAAACTTGAGATACATACTAGAGTATTACTCTCTATCAATTCAATGCCGAGTCTCTCTAGATCCATCATGATCGGGCGTTAGATCTCCATAGCTACCAACGCTGATTCCCCAAACTTCCTGCTTAGTGCATCAGCTACCACGTTTGCTTTCCTTATGTGGTAACTGATAATACAGTAAAAATCCTTAATCTACTCCAACCACCTTCTCTACCTTATATTCAATTCCTTCTAGGTGAAGAAATACTTTAAGCTCTTATGGTCGGAGAAAATCTCACACTGCTCACCGTACAGGTTATGCCTCCAAAATTTCAATGCGTGTACCACTGCAGCCAATTCAAGATTATGGGTAGGGTAGTTCTTTTCATATTTTGTCAACTGTCTGGACGCATACGCCACCACCCTGTCATGCTGCATCAATACATAACCAAGTCTTTTAAATACGCATCACTGTAGATAGTATAACCCTCACCCCTTGATGGGATGACTAATACTGGCGCTGTGGCTAGCCTTTGCTTCAATTCCTAAAAACTTTGCTTATAGCTGTTATCCCATTCAAATATGACATTCTTTCTAGTTAGTCGTGTCAGGGGCCCTGATAAAGCTGAGAATCCATCGATAAAATGACGGTAATATCCAGCTAACCCCAAGAAACTCTTGATCTCCTAGACGTTTCTCAGTCTAGCCCAATTTACTACCGCCTCAATCTTACTAGGATCTATAGAAATTCTGTCTCCTAAGATAACATGCCCCAAAAACACAACTTTTTCGAGCCAGAAGTCACATTTACCAAATTTTACATACAACTTCTTCTCCCAGAGTTTCTGCAAAACCTGCCTCAAATGTATCTCGTGCTCCTCATAGCTCCTCGAATAGACCAGTACATCATCAATAAAAACAACCACAAACTGATCTAAATATAGATGAAAAATCCTTTTCATCAAATCCATAAATATCGTAGGAGCATTCGTTAGACCAAACGGCATAACAAGAAACTCGTAATGCCCATATCTGGTCCCGAAAGCCATCTTCGATACACCTTCTGCTCTCACCTTTACCTGATGATAGCCTGACCTGAGATTGATCTTGGAATACACCCGTGTATGCTGGAGCTGGTCAAATAAATCATCGATACGGGGTAGAGGATACTTTTTCTTGATTGTCACTTTATTAATTTCTCTGTAATCTATACACATCCTCATAGACCCGTCTTTTTTCTTCACAAACAGCACTGGAGCTCCCCACGACGATACACTAGTTCGTATGAAGCCCTTATTAAGCAAATCCTGCAGCTGATCTTTTAGTTTTGTCAACTCTACTGGCGCCATTCGGTATGGTACTTTAGAGATCGGCACTCTACCTGGAAGTAGATCAATAGGGAAATTTACCTCACTATCAGGCGAAAAATCTGGTAATTCATCTGGGAGCATATCTGTAAATTCTTTCACCACAGGCGTATTGATAAGTTTCAATTCATTTTCTGACATTTCCTTCACAAAAGTCACAAATCCCTGACAACCACTCTAGAGCAGTCTCCTCGCCTGAACAGCTAAGACCATCTGAGGTAAAGATTGCACTCGTGACCCTATAAATATGAATTCTGGTTTCCTTGGAGGTCTGAATATCACTTCTCTTACACGACAGTCTATAATAGCAGAATTAGCTGCTAACCAATCCATGCCAAAGATGATATCAAACTCGTGCATATCCAACTTAGCAGATAGAATCTTCCCCTGAACATCAAATAGACAACCACGGAATACCCTACTACATCTCACTGCTGACCCGGTCGGTGCAGCCACTAATATCCTGACATCTAGTGATTGTGTGTCAACCCCTTACAATTTAACACATCCTAATGACACAAATGAGTGTGTGGCACCAGAATCAAAAGATGCAATAACTTTAAATGAAAACATATTAACTGTACCTGTCACCACGTCATCGGCTGCCTCAGTATCACCCGATGTCAAAGAAAAAACCCTGGCTGGGGTCATATTACGCAGCTGGCCTCCATGTGGCACCTGGTAGCCTCCTCAAGCAGGTCTAAGAGCAGGAGCAGCACCAATCTGTGTCGGACACTCCCTCATTATATGTCCTAGCTCCCTGCACCTGTAGCAGACACCTCACCCGGCACGACACTCCCCCAGGTGCCTCTTTCCACAAGACGGGCAAGCTGGAGATGGCTGCACACCTTAGGAACCGCGATTCCCGATCTCCTGTCTCCTGTCTCTATAATAGCCACCTCTCTTCGACAAAGTACGACCGACTCCTTGCTGGGAACTGAAAGGTGTAGATCTCTTCTTCTGCCTCTGCTCCTCAGCCTCCAACCGCTCCCCAATCTTCACTATAGTGGCTCTATCCACTAGCTCAGCAAAATCCTACAACTTCAATATCGATACCTGCTTATAAATTTCTCTCCTCAAACTGTCTTACCTTCTTTGCTTCATCTGGTATAATGTACAAGGCGAAGCGAGATAATTCGATGAACCTCGCCGTGTACTGTTGCACTGACAACTGTCCCTGCTTCAGATTTAGGAGCTCCTCAATCTTTGCTTCCCTGGACGAGACTGAAAAATACCTGTCGAAGAATGTCTCCTGAAACCGCTCCCACGTCATCTCCACAGGTAATGTCCTCTGTTGCTCTAAAAGCCTCACTTCCGACCACCATCTCTCGGCCTCCCCAGTCAGTCTGTAAGTGGCAAACAGCACCCTCTACTCCTTAGTACATTACAGCACTGCAAATATTTTCTCGATCTCCTGCACCCATTTTTTAGTGACTACAGGATCAGTTCCTCTTGAAAAAGCTAGAGGATTCATCTTTATAAATTTCTCTATTGAGCTACCGAGGCCTGTCGATGGACCACTTTATTCCCTCGAACTCCTGGCAATTTCTGCCATAACCTGCTGTGCCACGCTGCGTAAGACTGCATCCGAATCGCTGCCTACAACACCTGAGGGTCCAGCACCCTTATTCCCACTAGCGTAGGCACTACTGCCACCAAGGTCCATCTTGAAAAACAAATAACTCAACTCAGAACCCCCTTCTCTATGCATATCATCCAACTCATATAATATATTCTCCTAATTAATTTATCTCACCTGATCTTAATTCAAGGTTCAATCCTGCAACCTAGATACCCAACCCGACGATAGTTTACCATGAATTTCCTGAGATCATCACCCGAAGGAAATCACACAAACCACCACGGAAGTCCTACATCTAGGCTACAAAACCATATCTCAAATCCCCTTATCCTATACTCTGGTATTATTACTGCTGCACTCTAGAGTCTACAGAACCTAGTAACCTAGGCTCTGATACCACACTATAACGACCTCAAAAATATTAATATAAAGTGAAACATAATAAATAAAATGGTCAACCCGAACCCGTTGGTAACGGGGACACCTGTCAATCACAATGGAAACCTAAGCAGCAGTAAATATAAATCACATTCTCAAAACCATATGTTGGCCTTACAAGGCTTAAAATCTTCTTATCTTGTTTTAATGCTAACAAACAAGTGGAATTTAACATATTTGTGTGAGTAATGTTATTTCAGAGCTCACATATGAGAAAGTAAGGTGAAGGTGCTCACAAGGATCAAATGAAACTTAAAATAGTCAAAGCATGAATTTAAAGATGATATATGAAACCTTAAAGAATATGAGGACATGAATGAGTTGTTGAAAGCCAAGGAATATTAAAGTCAAAAGAGCCAAAGAAAGGTAGAGTGAGAAAGGGCAAAAAAATGGAAGTTTGAAGAAAAGATGGACTCAATCCAAGGAAAAAGCATGAAGACTCAAGAACTTAGCATGTTAATATCTTAGAAGTCTCATGTAAGTGCTTTAATGTTTAAAATATCTTTTAAAATATGTTGAGGCTTTTATCTTAACTTATTAGACCTAGACACTTTTTAAACATACCTGAAAAATATTTTTATAAGGTCAAAAATTATTTTAAAAAGGTTAGAATCATTTTTTGAATGAAAAGCACCAAAAAGAGTTTTCCCAAATGCTGTTAGTTTTTATACATTTGAATTGAGGTGAATTTTTATCTATCAAAAGCTCATTATTTTAAAAAATGGTCAACATTAAAGTTCCAGTATTTTCTCTTAGATTTATTTTGACACCAAAAGCACCTGATTTGGAGTTATATAGAAAAAGTTATGGCCAAAATACTGAAATGAGGTCATTGTTGTCAGACATCTGAACATTGTTCACGGGAGGGACTTCAGATGACTGAACAGCACACAGAACGACCTCAGACGTCTGAAGATTTTCTAGAAAGAATATAAAGAAGGCAGTAACAGTTCAGACATCTGAACTCGCGACTTCAGACGTCTGAACACTGTTCAACGGGCAAATTTTTAAATTCTAATATTTTAATATATAACCGTTTTGAGCTCCAATTTTTCTAACAACTTGGGAAACACTTAAAGGAAACTTTTGCAACATGGAAACAAGTTTGAAAGCCTATAGATACATGGTTTTGTAAATCAAAATACATCCAAGAATTGAAAAATTTGCTTGTAAAGCTGAAAGCACTCTTGTTCACTCATTGCGAAACTCTTTTGCTAAGATATTCTGAAGTGCTAATCCTTCCTCCTCTGAATTCCTACTGTTAATCCTCATCTAAGAAGAATATTGGTGAATTCTACACTTGAACTTCATTGTATTTCATATTGATATTCTACATTCAAGTATATAGTACTAAAATTATACTAACTTGCTCTTTGAGAGAGTATACATGTACGCAGATCTTATCTTGTATTTCTAGTAGTTCTTTGATGTTACAAGGATTGTTTGGATCGTTGGCTAAGCAAGGGGATATTTCTTAAAGAGGCAGGCTCTAGCCTAATTAAGGAGTGACCGAACGAGGGGACATCGTTTGGAGAGGCGGGCTCTAGCCTAGTGAAGGAGTGTTTGAGCGTGGGGTATCACTTGTAATCAGGTTTTTTTCCACCTTTCAATGGAACAGGTTTAATGAATCCTTTGGTGGTTTGCCAAAGGCGAGGACATAGGCTGGGTATAAGTCGAACCTCGTAAAAATCTCCGTCTCATTCTCTCTTTCCCTCACTCTTTATTTTCAGTGCATATTTAAATTGCGTGGATGGTTTAAATTTGAAAATCATATAAACTACATATATTTGAAAATCAAACAAACTTAAAGTTTAATTTTGATTTGGGTTGCAGAAACCAAAAGGAAATACATTGGTTACACCATATCTTGCAGAAACCTTATGGGAGTATGTTACTTGGTTAACATCCCAAAGATAAATTTACCAAGAGTTTATTTGAGTTCTAAATATTTGGAAAGAGTGATTTGATTCATCTATACAGGGCTTTACATCAGCAAGCATAAATTCTCATTCACTACAAGGCTTGGTTCAAATTTGGAAAATATAAACAAACAACCATCTTGGGTTGTTATATTACATAAGTGCTGTGTATTGGCTTGTTTGTTTACTTTCTAATTTTTGTTGATTGGTTTGGTTGAATAGTTGGATGTTTGTATGGTTAAAAATTAAGTAAAGAAACTAAGTTCTTGAGTGCTTAACAAATTAAACAAATCTGTCATGAATTGGTTAAAAGAAATAAAATAAGTTTAAGAATTCTAAAAATGAATTAAAAGAAATTTTTAAAAGACAATTCACCCCCCATCTTGGGAAGCTATTCCTAATTTCACCATAGAATACATAATACCAGAGTCTACTATAATCCCATAATACTGTGTTTATATACAATCTCCAAAAATGCCAAAATAAACCTAGGATCATACAACAAAAATCTCCTCATCCTAGTACAAAACTTACCCTCCTAGTGGGGTAACTTAATAAACTCAATGGCGACCACGTCCCACCGGTCTCTCAGGGTCTCCTGAAAAATTAATTAAGTTCGGGGGTGAGATACTTCTCAATAAGGGAAAATAAACTAAATACAGTTGTGAGGCAATATGAACATTTAATGATAATATAAATATACAGTACATTCTTCATACCAGAGAACATTCATCATTTAATAACTGTAAAAGCGTATACTTTCATATTCTATAAATCATACTAATCATAACAGTCTGGTATAAATAATAATACCGAAAACATACCCAGGATGAATAGTTAGCTGATATCATGTATGACCCCCAAGATGGGTTGTGCAGCTTGAAGGCGGGACCCGACAATGGCTAACTGATTACTGCTGAGTCAAAAATGTCTGTAAGTACGATGGGCCCTCCACACCCTGGTCTGAACTGCTAGGTAGATGTCCATACTCTACTGAAAGCCACATTGATTATCTATCTCCCACCCCCTTGTGGGGTGGTTAGCACTAATCTGATCATAGATATCTGATCTATAAGCTACGGTACCGTGCTTCTGAACTGAACTAAACTAACATCAGGATTCTGATAACATATAATACATGATAATAGAGTGTGTAACACAAATAGATTGATAGCATTTCTATAATTTCATAAATATGGCCTCGTGCCAAACATTTCATAAATACGACCTTGTGCTAAACATTTCATAAATATGTCCTCGCGCCGGCTATCAATCACGGCATCACGCCGAATATATCATACATATCGTTCTGGATAATAAATCAATTATCATGTATTTTCAACTCATTTGTACTGTAATAATTCATTTTCCTAAAAATATGCTTCATTCATAACATTGTCATATCATAATATCTTTCACATAAGACAATATTCATGCCACACATTTGCTGTATAAAACCATACTTCATATTCTAAAATCATAATTTTTGGCATCTTATACACATATATATTTACATAGAAAATAAATTTGATGATAAATAATAATATTTTGCATAGAAAATAACTGCTTTAGTTTAGTCCCTTACCTGACTACTGAGAAAAGCCCCTATAAATTCTAGTCTCACACTCGTAGGATTTCCTAATCAATACCTTGAAATTGAAAACTCCCAGTACTAAACTTCAGTATTTTCATTCAAATATCATTTCCTATAACTACAGTAGGACCAAATTTGGCATAAAAAAGTCTTACCTCAACTCAAGGATGATTTTCAACAGAGTTCCACTAACGATCCGCTCCGGCAGATATGCAGAGAACTTCTCCAGGAGCGTTGTGGTGGCTTCAGATCGTCGATTCGGCGAGTGACGGAGTCGGAATCAAAGAGAGAAGGGATAGAAACCGAATGGGGGGCGGGGGGGAGAGAGAGAGAGAGTGAGATTTTTCTAAATTTTGACGTTTAAATCCGGGTTTTTAATATTTATAGGACTGGATTCGTCGATGAGACACGCCACCTCATCGATGAGTCCTGTAGAAATTTCGTTGACGAACCTGCACCTTCGTTGACGAATTTCAGACTTCCCCAAAACCCTCTCTCGGTATCTTCTCATCGATGAATCTTGTCTTCGTAGACGAGGTCCTCTTATACCCTCGTCGATGAATCCCCTGTGTTCGTCGACGAGGCCCAGATAATTTCCCTCGATTATTCCTTCCAAAGTGCAATGTCGTCAACGAAGTCGACTTCCTTCTTCTGTTACTATTTCCATTTCCCTTCCTCTTTATTATTTAAATCCCATTATTATTCGGGTTGTCACATGAGATATATTTATATATTGTTTCAAAGATCAATTAATAATACACACTTGCACTTGATTGCTTAGTGACATTAACTTGAGTGTTATTACACACACATTTGCACTGAGCTTATTGTTCCTATCTGCTTGAGGTGCATTGATTATTGCATGTGCGTATTGGTACAAATCTGCTTGTATTAGAAGCATTCTTACTTGTACAAAAATTTGTATTTTTCGATTATTGTATTCCAGGCATGGACCTAAAGAGGGAGACTTGCCCTAGTAAAAGTCCTGGATTGGCTTAGACCCGGTTAGGAAAGTTAGGAGTCCTATCTTGGTAAGCTGTTGTAACTTGTGTCGCTCCACCCATTAAGTGAGCACTTGTGGTAATCCTCAGGCTTTCAACTTAAGGCGAGGACGTAGGCAGTATTGGCAGAACCCCGATAACATATCGTGTGTACACTTTACATTTCAGCACTTTATATTTATTACACATGTATTTTAATCGGTGCTGCTCCACATGTTAAGTGAGCAATAGTGGTAATCCTCGGGCTTGTGAGCCGTGGCGAGGACATAGGCAATATTGGCCGAACCCCGATAACATATCGCGTGTGCACTTTACATTTCAGCACTTTATATTTACTACACATATATGTTATTCTCAATTGTTTGTGAATGCTGAGCATGATTTAATTTCCGTACATTATATTTATCTACGCATTTCGAATTGCATAGACAAACCCTAGGTTGTGTATATACTGTTGCTAGATAGTTAAACTATAAGATAAATTTTTTAAAATACCAATTCACCCCCCTCTTATGAATACACCAATTCCAACAATTACCATTGTTAAAGATTTTGGATTCACTTCCAGCCCGCATGATTCCTCCTTTTTTCATTTGCAAATCATACTAGGGGACTATACTTCTTATCCTCTATGTTGATGATATGATCATCACTAGCAAAGACGCATCCAAAATTTTGGCTCTTAAGACCCATCTCAGCCAACATGTCGAGATGAAAGATCTTGAGATGCTCAATTACTTTTTGGGACTTGAGATCACTTCTAACTTCGAAGGCTATTATCTCTTTTAAGCTTTTTTCAAAGGGTGTGAAATATAACCAGATTGTCGATTTTTACTGAAGGGTGTGAAATACCACCAGACAGTCTGACTTCGAGCCGAAGGGTGCGATGACACCAGATTGTATTGCTTGTTTTGTGAAAATACTGGAACTGCCTTAAACTATTTTTACTGTGAAACTATGCATGTTAGTATGTCATGATAACACTCATATGCCACACACCGTTATAACCTGATTCTTCCTTACTGAGAAGTGTCTCACCCCTTGCTGTACGTACATATTTTTCTGGTCCTTCGAGTAACCGGAACTAGTGTCCTTGTGTGGGAGCGTAGTGGTCGGTGTACTGCGGACATTATTTGGGTAAGTACTAAGATTGTGCTGGGTTGTCTTTTGTGGTTTTAGTTGACACCTGGGTAGTATTGTGCATCATGGAGCTTTAACTCCTTTTGTATAGACTTTGGTATCGTATCATATATGTATAGAATGACCTTTTTCCGCTATGTATATGGTTTGTGTATGAATGTATATAAGGTTCCTAGGAATACCACGGGGTCGAACCCTCATTCATTGTACTATGTCTTGGAGGTTTTGTATGATACAGGGACAGGTTAGGTTACTTACTCACCCTTGTGTCCCATTACCAGGTTCACGGCATGACAACTTGGTATCAGAGCTAACCAGGTTGTTAGGTCTTATAGACTTGGTTAGGCATAGCAGAGTGTATATACTAAAGTAGAGGATGTTAGAAATGGGTAGAGTAGGTTAAGGGTTGTTTTGTTATTAGACAGGGACTCATCGGCGGTGTTTTGTGTTTTTCCTGGAATGACGATTTTAGTAAAATCATGGGAATCCATTGATGATATTCTTGTCGGTGTGATAGGACCAACTTGGACCCATGAGGTGGTAGTTAACATGATTGGTTGTAGATAATTGTGTTAATTGTACGTGTTGTAGGAGTATTAATAGATTCCTATTGTGTTTACAGAATGGAGCCCAAGGATAACAACTTGGGAAGTGGCTCCAAGGAGACGGCGAGTGATGAGTCTCCTTTTGTGCCTCGAGGATTGACGAGGTAGGTCCTGCAGGAGATCGGGCAGAGTGTCAAGAGATGCGAACGCTCTCCTATGTCTACGGGGTGCACCATTATGAGGTTCACACGCATGCATCCTCCGACATTCTCGGGAGGACATGACCTGATGATAACAGAGGACTGGGTTGAGAAGACTAAGAGGATTTTGGGGGTCTTACACTGCACAGATAGGTAGAGAGTCCTCTATGCTACCTTCCAATTGTCTGGGGAGGCGGGTCGATGGTGGATTGCGGTGAGTCGTCTGAAGAAGCAAAGAGCCGATCCAGAGGAGATGACGTGGAGCCATTTCAAGGAGGTGTTCTTCGACAGATACTTCTCGGCTTCCACTCATGACGCTAAGGCAGATGAGTTTTTTGCTTTAACTCAGGGGAGTATGACGGAGCAAGGGTATACTACTCGGTATATAGAGTTATCCCTTTTCGCGCTATGTTTGATCTCGAACGAGTACGAGAAGACTCGGAGGTTCAAGAAGGGCCTAAGGAAGGACATTCACTGATTAGTGGGTATGCTTTAGATCCGAGAATTTTCGGTCTTGGTAGATAAGGCCACTGTGATCAAGACCGGTATTCGAGAGGATGAGGCAGATCAGGAACCGAAGAAGAGGCCAGTGTCTTCTGGTTCTCAGTTTGGATCTCATCAGGGATCATGGAAGAAGAGGAATAGGGGCTCAGGTTACCGTCAGAATACCGAGCATCAGAGTTCTCAGGTGGATCAATCGCGTGATCGTTGTGTCAGATGCCACAAGTGGCATGATGGTGCATGCCAACCATTTGGGGGGTAACTGTTACAACTGTGGCTAGTCAGGTCATATGGTTCAGGATTTTCACGTACCAAAGAGAGGTACGCCTTCTTTGAGTCATAATCGGGGAAGTAATCAGGTATCCCAAGGGACTTATCAGGCAAGCACAGCTCCAGTAAGGGTGTACTCGCTTACTCCAGCGGATGCTGAGCATGCGGGGAATGTGGTGACATGTACTATGAAGTTGTTTTTTAATACATCTATGGTTTTATTTGATTCAGGTGTGACCCACTCCTTTATATCTGTTAATTTTGTGAACTGTGTGGGGTGGAGACCTAAGTCATGAAAGAAGAATTGTCCGTAGCTACACCATCTGTGAGTGTATCATTCTGTAGGAGGATGTTAGAAGACTGCCCAATGGTAATTCAAGGAAGATTGCTACCACAAAATCTTATGGTATACGATATGTTGGGGTTTGATGTCATACTAGGGATGGATTGGTTATTCTTCAATTATGTTGCGATCGACTGTTGTAGAAGGGTGGTAGTGTTCAGGCCTCCTGGGGAGCAGGAGTATGAGTTTGTAGGATCGTGTGTGCGTTCGACGCCACAGGTTCTATCGGCACTACAGGCGAGGAGGTTACTCTTGGACGGATGTTAGTGGTACCTGGCTTGCATAAGAGAACCGCTGCGGAATGAGTTGGGGCTCGAGGATATTCAAATAGTTGGCAAATTTTTGGATGTGTTTCCAGAAGATTTACTTGGTTTACCTCCAGATCGTGAGGTGTAGTTCGCGATAGAGTTGCTGCCTAGTAGGGCACCAATGTATAAAGCTCCATGCCAGATGGATCCAGCGGAACTTTAGGAATTGAAGGAGCAGTTGTAGGAACTACTGGACAGGGGATTCATTCGAACCCAGTGTTTCACCCCGGGTAGCTCTAGTTTTGTTTGTGAAGAAGAAGGATGGGTCGATGCGCATGTGCATTGATTACAGTGAGATAAAAAAGGTGACTGTGAAGAATCGTTACCCTTTGCCTCGTATCAATGATCTCTTTGACTAGATACAGGGGATGCAGGTCTTTTCGAAGATTGATTTATAGTCAGGGTATCATAAGGTGTGGATCAGATTTGAGGATGTTGCAAAGACTGCTTTTCAAAACAGATACAACCACTACGAGTTCTTAGTCATGCCTTTTAGGTTAATGAATGCTCCGGCAGCGTTCATGGATCTTATGAACAGGGTTTCCCATAAGTACCTGGATCAATTTGTAGTGGTGTTTATCGATGATATTCTGGTATACTCGAGAAGTTCAGAAGAGCATGAAAGTCCTCTGAGGTTAGTATTACAGATTCTGCGGGAGAAGAAGTTGTATGCTAAGCTGAAGAAGTGTGAGTTTTGGTTGAATTAGGTTGCATTCTTAGGCCATGTGGTGTCTAAGGACAGTATCTCAATGGATCCTAATAAGATTGAAGCTGTGGTAGATTGGAAAAGGCCAAAGAATATGTAGGAGGTTCGGCGTTTTCTAGGACTGACGGGTTATTATCGTCGGTTCGTGGAGGGGTTCTCTAAATTGTCTAGGCCTCTGACTTGATTGACCAGGAAGGGGGTGAAGTTTGAGTGGACCAGTGATTGCGAGCAGTGCTTTCAAGAGTTGAAGCACCGGCTGGTTACTGCTTCAGTTTTGACCATTCCTTCTAGAGGTGGCAGTTTTGTGATTTACAGTGACGCGTCTCTGAAAGGCTTGGAATGTGTGCTTATGTAGCAGGGTAAGGTAATAGTGTATGCTTCTCAGCAACTGAAGGAATATGAGAAGAAATACCCTACGCATGATTTAGAACTAGCTGCTATTGTTTATGTATTGAAGATCTGGCGACACTATTTATATGGTGTGCAGTGCAAGATTTTCACTGATCACAAAAGCCTCAAGTACCTTTTCATGTAGAAGGAGTTGAATATGAGGCAAGGACAATGGCTTGAGCTGATCAAGGACTACGATTGCACCATCAGTTGTCACCGAGGGAAAGCTAATGTGGTGGCTGATGTGTTGAGTCGGAAGTCGGAACATGCTACAGTATTTGTAGTTGTAGCTCAGCATCATATTAGACAAGATCTAGAGAGCTTGGGTATAGAGTTGGTGTTTGGTGATCATTAGGCTTTTTTTGCTAGTCTGGTGATCCAGCTGACTTTGTTTGAGCGTATTAAAGCCGCACAATCTAGTGATGCGAAGTTAGATAAGATTGCGGGAAAAGTGCAGCAGGGCTTAGCTACGGATTTTAACATCTCTAAAGGAGATGTGTTGAGGTTTGGGACTAGGCTATGTGTTCCAAACGACGACGAGATCATAAGGATGATTCTGGAGGAAGTGCATTGTTCTTTGTATATAGTACATCTTGGTGGTTTGAAGATGTATCGGGATTTGAGTGAGACCTTCTGGTGGAGTGGTATGAAAAGGCAGATTACTCAGTTCGTGAAGCAGTGTATGGTGTGTCAGTAGGTGAAAGCTGAACATCAGAGGCCGGTAAGGCCGTTGTAGCCCTAAGCTATTCCCGAGTGGAAATGGGAGCATATTTCCATATATTTTGTAACTGGATTGCCGCCAGCACTTCACTAGAAGAATACTATTTGGGTGATCGTGGATAGGTTGACGAAATTTGCTCACTTTTTACCGATGAAGGTTAGCTATCCTTTGAGTAGGCTAGCAGACATATACGTGCATGAGATAGTTAGGATGCATAAGATACTGGTGTCCATTGTGTTAGATCGAGACCCGAGGTTTACTTCTTGATTCTGGACGAGCTTGCAGGAAGCGCTAGGGACAAAGCTCACTTTCAATACAATGTTCCACCCCCAGAATGACGGACAGTCGGAGAGGACAATATAGATCTTGGAGGATATGTTGCAGGCTTATGTGTTAGACTTCGGTGGTAGCTGGATACAGTTTATGCCACTGGTAGAGTTTGCCTATAACAATAGCTTCCGGGCCAATATCAGGATGGCACTGTTTGAGGCTCTGTATGGTCGGAGGTGTTGATATCCTCTATATTGGGATGAGGTTGGTGAACATCAGGTGTTAGGACTTGAACTCGTGCTGTAGACATTTGAGAAGGTGGGTTTGATCTGAGAGAGGATTAAATCAGCTCAGAGTCGGCAGAAGAGTTACGTAGATGTTCACCACCGTGAGTTAGAGTTCGAGGTGGGGGGCAAGGTATTTATGAGGATTGCTCTGATGAAAGGGGTGATGTGATTTGGAAAGAAGGGCAAGCTGAACCCGAGGTATATCGGACCATTCGAGGTTCTTGAACGAGTGGGTCTGGTAGCTTACAGGATTGCACTACCCCCAACACTCTCGAGAATCCACGATGTGTTTCACGTATCCATGTTGAGGAGGTACGTGTTGGATCCATCGCATATTGTGAGTTATGAGGACATGGAGATTGGGGATACTTTAGCATATGAGGAGATACCTATTCAGATTCTGGACCATAAAGTTCAGAAACTACGTACCAAGGATATACTGTTGGTGAAGGTATTGTGGCGGAATCACGAGGTTAAGGAAGTTTCCTGGGAACTGGAAGCGGAGATACCCTGAAAGTATCCACAGTTGTTCGGAGTATGTGTACTATACCCTACTTTGGGTTGGTATAGGTGGTTAGTTGTTGGGAGTGTGTGTATTGTGAACTCTTGAGACAGTTGTGTATGTAACTACGGTACGCCAATTTCTTTCTAGAGTTATGTGTATGTGTTTGGTTGTATGTATGAGTTCATGAGTGAGAGATTGCAAATTTCGAGGACAAAATTTTTGTAAGGAGGGGAGGTTGTATGAACCCGAACCCTGATATATGAATTTAATAAATTAAGAGAACGGTAAATTGGTAATTATGCAGGCTTCGTTGACGAAGCCAGAGTTCATCAACGTAGGCCTTATATTTCTCAGCGATGAAATGTAGGGGCTCGTCGACGAGGAGAAGCTGAGGGATTTTGGGAAATCGGAAATCTCAGACTCATCGACAAGATCACTATCTCGTCAACGAGGCATCTTCAGTGCCTTGTCGATGAGGATGCCATTCGTCAACGAAGTGTGGCCGAGTCAAAGGGCTATAAATAGATATTTTCATTACTTCTCAGTTCATAAAACTCAATTTCTCTCTCTATCTCTCTAGAAACTCATCGTACACTCTCTCTCTTTAGATTTCTTCATCGTACATCACTAGAATCGATGATCCGATGTTACCACGAGGATTAAGGGAGGATTCTCTACAAGTTCTTTGGATCGAATTTTCATTTTGGGCATTCTCGGGTTTTGGCCCAAAATCAAGGTAAGGCTCGATTTTTAGTTCTAATTCGGTAGTCTTGTAGGTAACGGGTTTGTGAGTAACTTTTGTACAATGGTTTGTAGGATTTGGAACTCGGTTCACTATTTAGGGACCTTAGAGTTCGGGATTGACCATTTGGGGAAAGGTAAGGGGAATTATGTTTATGTCGGTTATTTTTGAAATCGAACTCGGTGGAACTGTGGTCCACGGTCCTGTGTGTGTTTTGGTTACTCATTTGGGGAAATCTAACGTATAAAAATTGAGGGTTTTTCATGTTACAAGTTTGGGAAAAAGGGGGCGACGGGCTATATCCCTAGTTTTTTTGGAAATTCGTAAATATATTATGATATATATTGTGTTATAAGGATAGTTGTGCTTTGACTTGTTTAAACTGTATGCGTTTGGAAAATCATGATATTAGATTACCAAATGGGTGTGGTTTAGTTTGGTTATGTGAGCATGCATGAGTTGTGTTTTGGTGAAATAGGAACGAGGTTTCGAATTATTCCAGCTTTTGAAATTTGGCTTTTGCCGAAAAGTGTGCAATACCACTAGATCGACCGGCTTTCAAACCGAAGGGTGTGCCAACACCAGATCTACACCGGTTCAACGTGATGCTATGCCAGGTTATCGGGGGCACCGGCTTTTGCCGAAGGGTGTGAAATATCACCAGATTGCCGATTTTTACCGAAGGGTGTGAAATACCACTAGACAATCAGGCTTCGAGCCGAAGGGCATGATGACACCATATTGTATTGTTTGTTTTGTGAAAATACTGGAACTGGCTTAAACTGTTTTGATTGAGAAACTATGCATGTTAGTATGTCATGAAAACACTCATATTCCACACACCGATATAACCTGCTTCTTCCTTACTGAGAGGTGTCTCACCCCTACTGTACGTACATATTTTTCTGGTCCTTCGAGTAACTGAAACTAGTGTCCTTGTGTGGGAGCGTAGTGGTCGGTGTATTGTGGACAGTACTTGGGTAAGTACTAGGACTGTGCTGGGTTGTATTTTGTGGTTTTAGTTGATAACCAGGTAGTATTTTGTATCATGGAGCTCTAACTTCTTTTGTATAGACTCTGGTATGGTACCACATATGTATAGAATGACCTTCTTCCACTGTGTATATGGTTTGTGTATGAATGTGTATAGGGTGCCTGGGAACCACATGGGGTCGGACCCTCTTTCATTGTACTATGTCTTGGAGGTTTTGTATGATATAAGGACAGGTTAGGTTACTTACTCACCCTTGGGTCCCATTATCGGGTTCGGGGCGTGACAGCTCTCTCTCTCTCTCTCTCTCTCTCTCTCTCTCTCTCATTAGTGTTGTGCATGAGTGCTACCATTTTAGATGAATTGAAATAGTTAAGATAGTTTGTGTTTTTTATCTTATTCTACTAACTGCATGATAGTTATTTATATAAATGTCTATTAGATGGTTTGTCAGCTATAATTTTCTTTTAGGTTTCATGTATATCTGCAAAGACATTCTCATCATTGGGCCTTAGAAGACAACTTCATTTATTCATATTTTTTTTTCTCAGTTGTTTTGAAAATGTCTTAGGGTTATCACACGCACAAATTCTCTCTCTCTCTCTCTCTCTCTCTCTCTCTCTCTCTCTCTCTCTCTTCTCCTTCTCTCTCTCTCTCTCTCTCTCTCTCTCTCTTTCTCTACAATAAAACAAAAGAAAATTAGAATAGCATAGTAATTTACATGGTTCGGTAGTATGCCCACATTTACGGAGCCTATATAAAAACTTGCATTGTATTGGCAGTGAAAATTATCATACTATTTCAACCTTCAGTTATAAGTATGTATGTAGCCTAAGAATGCCCTTATACAACAATAGAACGAAATTACACTCTAACTCAAAATATTGTACCATACGACATGATACGCCCACTCTCTTGATGCATTGTTGGGTGTTCCTATTTGAAGCTTTCGTATATGAAAGGTTTATGATCCTTTGGACCCTCGCATTTCATGCACAACCTCCCAATTTTGTGTAAGTTTCAAGTGCATGATTGTAGAGACTCGGAAAATAAAATAATAAATTGGGAAAAAGAGGATTTTTGGCTAAGGAAGGAGAAAATCGGCGACGTTTTGCTGAAGAGGAAGAAAACCAGCGACGGTTTCGAGGTTTTACCACGGGTCAGTAAAGGGTAAGCAGTAATTACTGGGCCGGTTAAATAGAAAACTAGTGACAATTTTCTGAGGGTCGGAGAAAATCGGTGACAATTTTCTCTACACTGGGCGTATAAGGAGATCCCGCGAGCGTTTTCAATTTAATCACACAATTTTTTTTTTCTCTCTCTCTCTCATGCAAACCCATAGACCTCTTCCTTTCTTCCTTCGATCCCAGCTCCGTTAAAGCCTGGATTGATGATCAGGAACCACCATGGGGTTCCTGGGAAGATTCTTTGCAACGTACGCAGAGCATATTTTCAAGTTGGGGTTCTGGAGCACCATCCCAAAACTAGGGTGTGTGGTGTATTTTGGGGTTTTTAAATTAATTTGGAGTATATGAAATGTAGGGGGTGTTAAATGGAAGTTATTCTGGGAGTTATGAATAATTTGGAAAAAATGTGTATTGCAACTTTTTGGGCTATGAATGTCGAAGGGAGTAGAAAATTGGGTGTTTAGTGGAATCTCAGTAAGCCAAGTAAAGGGAATAAATTATTACAGTTGATTTGAGAAATACTGGATGAGTTATTATGTGAAAATGGAATTATATTATTTTACCTTAAATTTATTATGATATAAATATTAGATGAAAACTCGTGTGGCATATGATTTATATTGAAATGTGTACATGGAAATGTGATTACTGAATTGATGAAATGAATTGTGAAAGTTGAAATGAAATTATTGAAAATATGAATGGAGATATGAGATCTGAAATGGGGGAAAAATGTTGAAAGTGAAATGTATTGAAAAATGAACATCTTCTGAGAAACGATGAAGATGTGATATGGAAACGTTTTATTGAGAAAATGTGAATTTCATGAAATGAAATATGTATATGTATTTATGAGATGAAATGAGTTGTGAATACTGAAAATGTGAACATTGCAATGTTAATACTGCAATGAGATTAGAAATGTGAATATGAGAAATATAATTATGGGAAATGTGAATATGTGAAATGAAAATATTGCACCGTTAATTCTGCAATATGAATATTAAATTGTGAGAAATGAAATGTGAAATTTTGAAAGGGGAATACAGATTGATGAAATACCAATACTACATAATGATTGCTGGTATGTGGCAGTGATAACCCTGATGGATGGATATGGAAACCTTAATGATGGATTGTGATATTGAGAGTACGGTACCGTTGCTAGTGGTGTTAGTACAACCACATGGACTCGTGGAGCATGTGGCATGACAGTCGACTGAACTGTATAGTAGAGCTGTTATGCCCCCTGAGTCCAAATCAAGGCTTTTGGCTAGCTAGTCGTACTATAGATACGATATATGTGATGATATTTGACCTAACCAGGTTGGCCAATCGCGGTTAGGTCCAGCCTTCAGGCCGCACAATCTCAACCATTGGGGGAAGCATGGCGTAGCGAATATCCTCAAGTAGCCATGAGTACAGACACAGATGTATCGGTTATGGTGACACTCATGAGCTTGATATGAAAATGGAAATGGTAAGGAAATGAAAATGGAAATGAAATGCAAATGGAAATGAAATGAGAATGGAAACAAGAACGAAAATGAGAAATGTATTTGCGTGAGTTCATAAATAATTAATGGGAAATAAAACACATCACCTGAGGGCTTACTGAGTAAGGTGAGTGCTATGATAAGTATCAGTTGTAGCTGAACTCGAGTTAATTGAGCTAGGCTGCAAACAATATCAGGGCAGAGGGAAACTACTTGTATGGGCGGGTAAACTTCTCTATTCTCAAGAACTTCGCCGGTAACTTGGGATTCGAATGAATGATTTTGGAAATGGAAGTAAAATCTTATGAAAGCTTGTGTTTTATATTTATATGATTTTGATTATGGGAATGACATATTTTCTCAAAAGATATTATTATTGAAACAAATATGTGTTATTATATAATGAATCTCATATTGCCACACACTGTAGATAATTTATTCCATCTTACTGAGATGTGTCTCACCCAATCATTTAAATATTTTAGGAAACTGAGCTAGACCTGGTGATAGAGCTTCGAGATAGAGGGGAGCAGATATCCTGAGTGGTTAGGGTGAGTGTTTTGTATTAGGGAGGTTTGATTCCCCTAGAGTTATGTAGTTGACTTGTATTTATGAATGGTAGTACTCTAGTATGTGTATTCGTTGTGGTATATATGTGTTTATGAAATGACTTCCGCTGTTAGGATTATGTATATGAGTATGATTGTATACCTGGTACCCACTTTCATGTCAGCTTATGTATTATGGTATCAGTAGACGACGTGGCCGATATGTGGTGTATGTATTATTTGTATAGGAAAAAATGGTATGAAAAATTGGGGTGTCACAATAACCCTTATGAATATATGTCACAACTCAATAATCTCTACCTTGACGAATATTCAACCTGCTCTAAAGTGGTATCTAAGTTGATTTAGCAAGCAGCAACATGAAGTAGATTTAAGTAGTGCAAGAACTTTTTTTTTTTTTTTAAATGTCAACCTGTTTGTTGCATTCTTCTAGGTAGCTATCTTAACATGTTGAATCTCACTAGTATCAATCAAATCATGTATATTGTCATATGTAATTGCAATGTGCTCTGTCTTGACATTGCAAACCTAATTCATCCCTAATTAGATGATGCTTTAAATATCATAATGTAGATGAACAATGTGTAAACCACAAGGCCTCCTTCACAGCCTCTATCGTTATCATATATTTTATTTGTAAATAACGAACAAACTAATTATAGCATGGATTATATAGTTCTACCTTTTAAAGTGAAAACATAACTTATGGTAGACCTGTTGTTCTACACCTCTCACATAGTTTGCATCAATGTAGGCCTTAACTATAGCTAAATTTTTCTATGTACCAAAGTCAATGCCAAAACCTACAATACTTTTCAAATACCTAAGAACTCATTTCCTGTCACTCCAATCCTCCTTGACTATATTGGCCATGAACTTACTTTTCCATACAAAATGCATGTGTAAGAACCAAACAAGTATAATCTATGACATACACCAAACCTCCCACTACAGTGGCACAAGGTAGCTTTAACATCTCCTCCACATCTTTTGCTAATTATAGACCTCATGTCGAAGAAAATTTTAAATCATTTGCTAATGTGTAGGCACTAGCTTAACACTACATCTCTCCAACATTTCTTTATAAATATGTCCTTTGAGAGATTTAAATCTTTCTTTCTTTCATATCCTTTCGAATTTCCATCTTAAGGATCTTTCTTGTAATATCAAGTACCCTTTATTCTCAAATTCTTTACTTAACAAGGATTCTTTATGATTTGGAGCACTTATATATTTTCTAGTATTGGAGGAAGTAGACTTTTCAATTAAACATTGGTATAGAGAAGGAAATAAAAGTGGCAGATGCCTTGGCTCGTCAAGGTGCTAGGGGGAGGAATAGGTTGTTTACAAATAGTAGTCATCTCCCTAGATTTATCAAGGGGTTATATAAATTGGAGAAGATGGGTACAGCTTATTTGAGGTATGTTTAGCTGATTTCCTGTTGGTTTTGGTCTATGCTTTATGTTATTTATCTTTTGTTTGTTTTGTTGCGTGATATTTGGCTTGTAGGTCCTTGTTTTGTTTTTGTTTTGTAATCTTTTTTTTGGCTGGATGTTGATGTTGTTTTTGGGAGGCCTTTAAAGGTTTGTCTTTTGTCCCTCCCTTTAAATATCTTGTAACCACGGTATTCCTCCACCAAAAGTGAGGGTTTATCAATAAATAAATGGAGGTCCCGCCCTTCTTAAAAAAAAAAAAATGTTATCGATATATAATTAGAAGAAAACAAATATAAAAGACAGAGAGAATATTTTGGGAATGATTTTCTCATTCATTGAATAATTATTCTGACTGACATTGATTCCTACTTATAGAAATTATAAGGGTTCTAAACTAAGAAAAGAATCACTAATTAGTTTACCTAATAAAGATACATTTCTAATTTATAATCATTAACTAATTACTTCCTAATTTACATCCATACAATCTTGCCTAATTACTGTCGAATATCTTCCTAATTTTCCAACACTCCCCCTCAAGTTGGCTTGAGATATCTTCCATAATCAGCTTGCCCATCAAAACATCAAATTTCTTCTTGTGCAACCCCTTAGTAAATACAATAGCAATCTGTTTAGTAGTTGGGATGTTTGGTATACAAATCAGCCCCCTGTCAAGTTTTTCCTTGATAAAGTGTTTATCCACTTCTACATGCTTTGTTCTATCATGAAAAATCGAATTGTGGGTGATTGAAATTGCTGCCTTATTTTCACAGTATATCTTCAAACATTCTTTGAATCCTAACCTCAAAAATACCATGAGCCACTGCTCTAAATTCAACTTCTACAATGCTTCTAGTAGCCACTTTTTGTTTTTTACTTCACCAAGTAAGAAGGTTTCCTCCAACAAAAGTACAATATCCGGATGTTGATCTCTTATCTATTATACTTCCACCCCAATCGACATCGATGTAGGCTTCAATTTGTAGGTGTCCACATTTTTTAAAAAGTAGACCTTTTCCAGGAGTCCCTTTCAAATATCTTAGAATTTTGTAAACTGCTTCAAAATGCTTTGGTCCAAGCAAATGCATGAATTGACTAACCATACTAATATAAAATGCTATATCCGGTTGTGTATGAGACAAATGAATCAACCTTCCAAGTAGTTGTTGATATCATTCCTTGTTCACTACACTTTCGATCTTAGTAGGTTGTAATTTTGTGTTGGGTTCCATTGGTGTTTTAGCTATTTTATAGCCAAGCATACCTGTTTCTCCAAGCAAGTTCAGTACATACTTGCATTGATTGAAAAATATACCTTTCTTAGATATAGCAAACTCCATTCCAAGTAAATACTTCAACCCACCCAAGTCTTTGATCTCAAATTCATCAACAAGCCTTTCTTTTAGTCTTTTCAGTTCAGTACTATCATCTCCTGTCAAGATAATATCATCCACATAAATAATAAAAATAGCAATATTAACTTCTTTTGAGTGTTTGTAAAACATTGTATGATTTGCTTGACTTTGACAGTATCTGTGACATCTTATTGCTATGCCAAAGCATTCAGAACAGACCCTCAGATACTGTTTAAGGTAGTATAATGACTTTCTTAATCTGGAGACTTTATCTACACCAAGTCTTTCTTCGAACCCTAGTGACAGACTCATAAAAACTTCCTCTTCTAAGTCTTCATTAGGGAACACATTTTCTACATCCAATTGGTGTAAAGGCCAATTAGAATTCATGGCAAATGACAATAATACTCAAATTGACTTTATTTTGGTTACGGGGGCAAACGTCTCTTGGTAGTTGATGCCATAGGTTTGTGCAAAACCTTTTGTAACAAGCCTCATCTCTATATTGCCATCAGCCCTATATTTCATTGAAAAAAAACCCATTTGCACCCTACAGTTTTCTTGTCTATCGACAAGTCAACTATTTCCTATGTGCCATTTTTCTTAAGAGCATTCTTCTCCTCAAAAACTGCCAATTTCCAATTCAAATCATCTAGTGCTTTCTAGATATGTCCTGGCACATCAATAACTTGAGAAATGTTTGAAATAAATGCTCTATGATTATTGGAAAGTATTTGGTAGGAAATATATTTGGCAATAGGATATTTAGTGCATGGATGGATTCCTTTTCTTATGGCAATTGGAATGTCAAGATTTGAGATTTTATGTTTTAGAGATACTATTGAATCTGAATCTGAAATAGGAGTAGAAGATAAAATAGGAATAGAATTAGATAAAACAGGAATAGAAGAATAGTTACTTTTAAATATTCTAGGAGCCATTGTTTAGGGATTTTGATTGATTCCATAATAGGTTTATAGACAGGTCTTTATTTCTTTGAGGGATTCTCTTTCTAGTGTAAACCAGAAGCTCGGAATTTAGATTAAATGTATCCTTGTAATATTTCCTTCTTTGTTGGTAGAATTTTGATTCTGTCAATACGATCAACTTGAATTTCGGTGTTTTGAGAATGAAAGTCAATAATTATATTGGGTAAAGGAGTAGATTTTTTCTAAAATTTATTTTCTTCACCTATTTTCACCCCCTGACGAATTTTTTTGTTAAATAATGGAGTATTTTCTAAAAAAGAGACATCCATAGTAATATGGAATTTTTTGGTCTGAGGGTTAAAGCATTTATACCCTTTGTGGTTAGGAGCATATCCTTAAAAGACACATTTTTCAGCTCTCAAATCTAATTTGGAGCGAGATTTATGTGGTATATGAACAAAAATTGTGCAACCAACATTTTTTTACGGTAATTATGAATGAATGGAAGATTTTGGAAATTCCTTTTTTAAGCAATCTAATGGAGTGATATACTGAAGAACATGTGTAAGCATCCAGTTGATCATATAGGATGCAGTCAAAATAGCATCTCCCCATAAATATTTTGGAATATTCATATAAAACATCATAGCACAAGCTACTTCAAGCAAATGTTTATTTTTTCTTTCGGTTATTCCATTTTGTTGAGGGGTATCATGACATGAAGATTGATGATAAATACCTTTTTCTTGTAAAAATATTTCCAAAGCTTTATTAAAATACTTCATTCCATTGTCAAATCAAAGTATACTAATTTTTGTTTCAAACTGATTTTCAATCATATTGTAGAAATCTTTGAACAATTTTGCAACTTCATACTTCTCGCGCATTAGATAGATCTTCCAAAGACGAGTATGGTCGTCTATAAATGTCACAAACCACCTTTTTCTTGACATAGTAGTAACCTTCAAAGGTCCCCACACATCACTATGAAATAATTAGAATGGTTTTGATGCATGATAAGGTTTAGGGATAAAAGTTGCATGATGACTTTTGGACAAAGAAAAGATGTAGGGTCTATATTCTTAAACAATGATGGAAACAAATTTTTTAGAGAGGAAAAACTGAGATGGCCTAATCTGCAATGCCAAACCATTATTTGTTCACAAACAGAGATAGAATTGATACTACTAAAGCCTTGAGCTTTTTTATTACTAGATAGATTATCATCAAAATAGTTAAGACCATTTATCATCCTCGCACTGCCAATCCTCTTCCCCAAGCTAAGGTCCTAAAAAATACAAATAGATTCAAAAAAGATAATACAACAATTAGAATCTTTGGATAATTTTTTTATGGACAAGAGATTGTAGGCAAGTTTAGGAACATGAAGAACATATTTAAGATATATTCTGTCTATGACTTTTATTAAGCCTTTACTTGCAATAGATGAAAAACTATCATATGCAATTCTAACCTTTTCAATTCTGGGACATGGGAAATAAGATTCAAATAAATGCGAAGAACTAGTCATATAGTCAGAGGCTTATGTTGGAATTGGTGTATTCCCAAGAGGGAGGGGGGGGGGAATTGAAATTTTTAAAACTTCTTCCTAGGTTAAACCAGATATCAGTAATACACAACCTAGGGTCTTTCTAAACATATTGCAATTGTGCAGATAAAAATAATATGCAGAAATTAAATCATGCACAACATTCACAATATATCAAATATAACATACATGTGTTGAAAATTAAAGTGCTGGAAATTAAAAGTAGACGCACAATATGTTATCGAGGTTTGGCCAATACTGCTAATGTCGCTGCCTTAGCTCGCAAGACCAAGGATTACCACTATTGCTCACTTAACGGGTGGAGCAGCACCGTTTACGACAAGGTCAAATTACACCAGGGCTGACCTCAACCTTTACAAACTCTCATTACGGGGGGTGGAGAAGGCCCTACTGATCCTTACAGGTTAGATCAAACCCCCCCCCCCCTAGGCCATTCCTGGAATACAATCAATGAATATGAAATTTTGTGTACAATTTAAATGCTTCTACACAAGCATATATGTACCACTACGTACATGCAATAATCAATGCACCTCAAGTAGATAGGAACAATAAGCTCAGTGCAATACGTGTGCAATAACACTCAATCTAACATCAATATTCAATCAAGAGCATGAGTGTATTCTCAATCAAACTTTGAAACAATTTATCAATATATATCAATTAAAGGTGAGGTTTCAAAGATTTCCAACAAATGTAATCAAAATATCTCTAAAAAGATTTTCTCAAAATTCTAACACAAAAGATATTTGAAAAATAAGCTTGTGAAAAAGATTTTTTCACAATCACAATACAAGCTTACGAGTCTTGCAACACAAGTGCCAATACTCACAAGCTACAAAGTTTTTCCCACGCAATGATTATTAATTAAACTAGGGGAAAAACCTTAGCTCAACTCTCAATAGAAAAACAATCAAACAATCAAAGCAACAAGACTTATAGCTTTAGCAAGCAATGTAGGATGATTTAAAATACTCGCACTCAAATAGATTTTGCAAAAGAATGATCAAAGGATGAGTGTTTGGCTTTGAGTATGAAGAAGGAGCTCTCAAAAATTCAGAAGATGTTTTCTTAATCAAACTCCCTAATCTTAACTTAATCTTGCAAATGAAGTCATATATATAGACATACCAAATATTTTGACCGTTGCGACATCAAGGGAATCATTAAAATTGTTTTAAACATGTTTAATGAAAATAACCCTGATTTACCCTTAATTACCAGCTGTAAAATTTTGGCCAACCCGAGAGTTTCGATCGACCATTTCATTGAGTTTGGTCAACCGTGGCATTTTTGAAATAAGGTTTTGGTCGACCGTATTAAGGCGATTTTGAACCCTTCGAGGTTCGGTTGACCAAATTTTGAGGTTCGGTCGACCAAGCCAGATTTTAACTAGTGGTTCTGTCGACCAGGTTGTTAGGAATCACCCACGTGTTAGTTCATTCGACTGTGTAGTGCAAGTTCATTTCAAAATGGTCGACCGAATGGTCAACAAGTTGACTCTGTTAGGTTCAGTCGACCAAAGCTTCTATGTAGGTTTGCGTTCGGTCGATCAAACACACTTAAAGTGTGTATTTAAGTCCTATTTTGAGTTTAAAGTTATGTGTAAGGGCTTAGGGTCTATCTAAGGTCAAGACTCTTTAATTTAGCCTAAAAAACCTAGCGTCAGTCAACCTTCAGCCCTAAAGTGTGTCTATGGTCATTACTGAGCTTATAGTCCTATTATGCACGCCATAGATTAATTATTACAAACCTTGGATTATAATTATAAACCCAAATGATAAATATGAAACAATATAATACAACTTGAAGTAAACAAGGACTTTATGCTTTGCTCCTCTACATTTCCAAGGAATGCGCCGAATGATGTGCTTGTTTAAGTACTTCTCGGCTTCCAAATTGCATCATCATTAGAGTTAAGTAAAATATAAACCTACTCAAATACTCAAGGCACACAGATAAGATACTGTGGTTTGTCATAATCAAAACAGGGATCTGACCAAATTGTCAACAACTCATGAATTAATGATCCAAGGAGCGGATGAATTTATACAACAAGATAAAGCATTAGTTTCATTACCTGTCTGAGCCACGGAAACACTAGGAATATCAGATGATGAATAGCAGTGTAAGAAGATGCTCCAACTCATCTTTAGTAAATTGCCTGACCTTAGCTTCATTGGCAGTAGGGAAAGCTCGGTCAAATATACTACCAGGCTTGCTACTCATCCAATTCGCTAGTTTGCCAAGAATTTTATAGCAAGTCTCCCGATTGTGGCGTGGTTTGTTACAATAATCACACCAAACCCGTGGTTTGTTATCATTCATGTGCTGGTGAATGATGGCTTTACTGTAATTTGCATCGGCGGCCACTAAGACAGAGCTTTCAACCACAACACCAGGTCTTTTCTTGCCTAGCATCACATTCTTTAGACTCTCCTCTCTCCTTACCTTTGAGAAGACATCGCCAATTAAAGGAAGGGGTTGTCTTCCAATGATTCTCCCCCTTACTTAATCAAATTCAATGTTGACACCAGTAAGAAATTTAAAGATCTGATTGTTCTCCACAATTTTCTTATGATGACGACTATCTTACATATATTTCCATTAATAGGTATTGAATAGATTGAGATCTTGCCATACACGTTTTAGAAAGTTGAAATACTTGGTGGCACTATTCTCTCCCTAACACATCTCACCAAGTTTGAGATTCAACTAAAAAATTTGAGATTGATTACCCAAATCCAAAAACATCTGGTTCACATTCTCCCAAAGCTCTTTTGCCGTTGGATAGCACATATAGTTAGAGCTTATATCCTCTTCCATGGAATTCAGAAGCCACGTCATGACCATGGAATTTTCAGCATCCTATGTACATAGGCCAGATTAGTTTCTGAAAAGGCTTTTTTTCTACTAGTCAAATAGCCCATCTTCCTATGCCCCCGAATGTATATACGAACCGATTAAAACCATCGCAAAAAAATTATCACCATTCAAGCGGATAGTGGTAATTTGAATAGAGTGGGACTCAGAGTTAGTTCCATTACCCTTTGATAGGTTTGTAGTAGAGAAGGATGGTAGGACAACAGAGGACTCACTTGAACCCTCAGACATGGTGCTAAAGCCAAGACAGAAAAAAGGAAGTAGAAGAGGAAAACAGAAGAGGGAGAAATGGGAAATAAGAAATCAGCAAGTAGTTGCAAGCTCTGATACCATGAAAGACAAAGAGAATAGTTTGGGAATAATTTTCTCATTCATTGAATAATTATTCTGATTTACACTGACTCATACTTATAGAAATTACAAGGGTTCTAAACTAAGAAAAGAACTAATTAGTTTACCTAATAAAGATGCATTCCTAATTTATAATCATTGACTAATTACTTCCTAATTTACAGTCATACAATATTGCATAATAACTACCGAATATCTTCCTAATTTTCCAACAAAACCATATAGAACTCTCAAGTGTACATAACAATTGTCAACAGGTGCATATGTTGGAATTGGTGTATTCCCAAAAGGGGGGTGAATTGGGTATTTAAAAATTTTTCCTCCTACGTTTATCCAAATCAATAGTATTACGCAACCTTGGGTTTATCTATGCAATCCCAATCACACTAGTAAATAACTGAGCAAATATTTAAACAATTAAAGTTGACTCAGAATTTATCAATCATTCACAATATTAAAAACATAAACATTCAAGTGCAGAAAATAAATTGCGCAAATTAAAATCAGGCCCAAGAAATGTTATCGGGGTTCGGCCAATACTGCCTACGTCCCTGCCTTGGTTCACAAGCACAAGGATTCCACTAAGGCTCACTTAATGGGCGGAGCGGCACCTAATACAACACCTTAACTGGATAATGCACCTAGCTTTCCTAATCAAGTCGAAGTCAATATGGGACTATTCACTGGGCTAGTCTCCCTCTTCTGATCAAATGTCAGGAATACAACAAAATTCAAATAAAATATTATATGTACAATAAAAAATGCTTCTCTACAAAGCAGATGATGTACAATATGAAGTTCACATACACTCACACATGATATGAAATATAAGCTCAAGTGAGTATGTGTGATTTTCTCTCAAAAATATTTTTATGTAAAAATGTGAGAGAAAATAATAATGATAATATTTTATCTAAATACAAAATATTCAATAGGTGTTTTTTCAAAGATCTAAAACACAAATAATATCTCCTAAAATATTTTGCGAAGAGAAGTGTATGAGATATTTGAGATTGTGCTTACAAAAATATTTATGCAATAAACTCAGTCTAAGCCTTTGAATCTTGCAATGATATGGCAAAGACTCACAAGCTAAAAGGAGTTTTCCCAAACAAATATTTATAAAGAAAATAATATGGGAAATGCTTTAAAAAGATACTCTCAAAATGATTTTCAAAAGATGGTGTGTATGAGGATGATTGCTTAAAAATATGCCCAAAAGATTATGCTCTCCAAAAGAAAATTTTCAAATAAAAATGTGTGGGAGAGTATAAAACATGAATAAGAATCAAAAATATTTTGGGAGGATTTTCTCTCTAATCTTGATGTTTGAAATGAGTAATGGAGGGGGTATATATATATATACTTAGAAATATTTTTTACCATTAGGGACATATTAGGGATGTTAGAAATTGTTTAATGAAAAATTAACCCTAATTACCGTAAAATAATGGCAACCCGAGAGATTTGGTCGCTCGAACCCTTGGTTCGATCACCCGACCAAACATATACAAAAAATGTAGTTTTTCATGTTCGGGCACCTGAGTGAGAGGGTTGGTTAGTTGAACCAAGGCGATTTTCCAAAAGTTCGAGATTCAGTCACCCGGTCTTAAGTTCGGTTTACCGAACTTGCACATTCAATCACCCGAGGGTATTTTGAACGTGAAGTTCGAGCTCCCGAGTAGTTGGAAAAAGTTAGGTCTTGAGTTTGGTCGACCATGGACACTCAGTTCATTTGAGTTTGATAGCCCAAAGTCAAGTTAACTTTTTTACCATTCAACGGTTTGATCGACCGAGGTGTTTTGAACACCAAGGTTCAGTCACCTGAAACCTTACTATTTTAGCCCTTTAAGTCCTGTTTCAACTCAATTGTTTGCCCTGATAGTATATGTGATAATGGGGACTATCCTAAGTGTAAGTGCAAGGACTTAGGGTCTATCTAAAGTCTTTTTAGCCTACTGAAAAAATCCAGCGTCGGTCGACCTGCCCTAAGGTCATAAGGTTCCCTATGGTCAATCTATTGTCTTGTTGAGCTTATTCATATTATGCATGTAGATGCAAATATTATAGACCTAAAATACAAATACCAAATGCATTTATAATTAAAATAAGTATCTTCTTCTTCTTCCTTTGCTCCTCAGATCATGAAATACTCCAAACGGTATGATCGTTATGTCCCTTAGGCTTCCATCAATCCTCTCTCATGTGTGTGTTGTATTGTAAACTTGTTCACAAGCTAGATGCACACATAAGATTCTTGTGTTTCGTCAGCATCAAAACCAGAGATCGGACTCAAAAAGTCAACAACATACCAAGTTTTGACACCTAGACAAGATGGTGGTCTAAAAATATATGTGATTGATTTTTCTTTTAAAGTTCTACAGAGTCATCACTTTTTTTTTCATTACTTTTAACTGTGTGTTGTGCAAAACTACCAATGCGCGGTGGAAACACAAATCGATCTTATCATGCAATAAAGCAACCAATGATGAATAATATACAGAAACATAATCACACACAGGTAATTATCAAAGCTATAAAACACACGATACAAAATTTTACATAGTTCAGCAATGTGCCTACATTCATGGGAGCAAGCGGCTAAATTTCACTGTCAATCATCAAACAAGGGTTACATTATTGTTTATATGCTAACCTTATATGTACAACGGACTTAGGAAGTTCCTATAGTACCCCTATAGCAATCCCCGAATAAATATCCTCTGAATTACCTAACCTACTGATCTTTATGATTCAAAATTCAAAATTTGCTCCAACTAAAACCATCGACGATTTTAGCAAATTGTTGATAGTTTAATACCAAACTGAGATGCAAAAACTGAAACTGTCGACAATTTTCTCACGAGGGTAAATCGTCGATGTAATCGTTGACCAAACCGTCAATGGTTTCTTCCTCCAGCTTAGCTTCCTTATTTTTGCTCACTATGCTTTTCTTGTGCATGCATTCACACAATATGAGCCACAAACTCTAACAATCTCCACCTGAGATAGTAGGTTGGGATGCCTCCTATCTAGCAACTGGAGACATTGATCAAGTCCAAGCAATGCTTGAACTTGTCCATTGTAATAGGCTTTGTCAACATATCAGTTCCATTCTCAGATATGTGAACATTCTCAAGAAATAGTTCACCAGAAGCAACTAGTTCCCTAATCCTATGGAATCGAACATCTATGTGTTTGGTCCTCACATGATACACCTAAATAGATGGCACTCTGACTATCACTATGTAGCTTAACTCCACCTTACTAAATACCCAGTTCCTTGACTAATCCTGTAAGCCACAATGCTTCCTTAGCAGCCTCAACCAACACTATGAACTCTGATTTAATAGTAGACAAAGCAACAAGTGATTGCACCATGGCCCTCCAACAAATAGACCCTCCCACAAGGGTGATACATACCCTATGGTAGGCTATACGTCATCCAAGTCCCCTGCATAGTCAACATCCTCTTATCCTACCACTGAAGGATCACCCCGTTGTCTGCTGATTGTAATGTCATAGTCTGTAGTACCCCTCAAGTATCTAAATATCCACTTAACTGCATCCCAATGTTGTCGACCTAGATTCAAAAAGAACTTGATCACCACACTAATAGCTTGTTCCAGTTCTGGTCTTATACATACCATAGCATGTATTAAACATCCCACTGCACTAGCGAGGGGGACCTTTGACATGTCACGAATGTCATCATCCATCTTTGTGCACTAGGTAGTAGACGACCTAAAATTATTTGCTAATGGAGTACTTACAGGTTTTGTATTAACCATGCTAAACCTCTCCAACACCTTCTCCACATAGCTACCTTGAGATAACCACAATCTCCCTACAGATCTATCTCTGAGAATCTCCATCCCAAGAATCTTCTTGGCTGCACCCAAATCTTTCATTTCAAACTCTTTATTCAACAAAGTTTTCAACTGATTTACCTCAGTTATATCCTTCGTAGCAATCAGCATATCATCAATATAAAGCAAAAAAAATATGAGTGAACCATCCTCAAGACTCTTCACATAGATACAACAATCATACTCACACCTCTTATAGCTAATCCGAATCATGTAGGAATCAAAGCATTTATACCACTGCCTCGGAGACTACTTCAGCCCGTAAAATGATTTCTTTAGTTTACAAACCAATTGCTCTGGTCCAGGTTGACTAAACCCTTCTAGTTGTACCATGTAAATCAGCTTCTCCTAAACACCATGGAGAAATGTTGTCTTTATGTCCATCTGCTCCAAATGCATGTTGTAATATGCCACCAATCCCAACACTACACTGATGGAAGTGTGTCTAACCACAAGGGAGAAGATCTCATCATAATCAATTCCTTTGCTTTGTGAGTAACCCTTTGCTACTAATAGAGCCTTGAACTTCTCTCCTACCTTTTTTGACACCGCTTCTTTCTTTTAATGCACCCACTTGCAACCTATCACTCTTTTCCCTTTCAGAAGCTCCACCAACTCCCACGTCTGGTTCTTATGTAGTGATTCCATCTCCTCCACCATAACACTCATCCATATACTTTTTTTCAGCTATGCACTGCCTCTTGAAAAGTAATAGGATCCTTGCTATAAGGGCATAAGACATCAAAACATCAAATCAGTACCTGGGCGGTGGCTTGATAGTGTGTCTGGGTCTGTCTATAGTTATACTATGTTACTTCTTGTAAGTTGAGCTAGAACTCCCTATGTTCTGCACATTGTCATCTCCACCATGAGTCTCTAACTCCAGCTGCACCACATTCTCATTATTGCGGCATTTTTCTAGCACCTGTTTCTCTTCTTCTTCATGAGTACGTTGTAACATGACTTTCTTACCAAAAACCATGTCTATACTGATCACCACCTTGTTTTCCATTGGATACCACAACTTGAGCCATTTCACACTTTTTTGATACCTTAGAAAAATACACTGTCTAGACTTTGCATCAAGTTTTGATCTCTCCTCACTAGAAATATGCATATAGGCTGGACAACCAAAAACTCTCAAATCGAAGTAATCTACCATACTGCCTGTCCATACCTCCTCAATGACTTTCCTATCTAGTACTTCCCTTGGTGATCTATTAATCAAGAAAAAGGCCATTTTTACTAACTCTACCTAGAAGTTCTTCATGAGCCCTGCATTCAGCCTGAGACATCAAGCTCTTTCAGCTAAGGTTCGGTTCATCCTTTCCACCACACCATTTTGTTGTGGTCTCTTGCATACTATGAAATGTATCCTAATGCCATGCTACTCGCACAACTCCATGAGCCTTGAATTCGTGTACTCAATTCTATTGTTTGTCTTGAGGAATTTAATCTTTTTTCGGGTCTGGTTTTCAACCTCAGCTCTCCACAATTTAAACTTGGAAAACGTCTTTAAGTTGTGCCGCATGAAGTACACCCAGACCTTTTGTGAGTAATCATCGATAAAACTCATGAGGTACATATGTCCTCCTCGTGATGCTACCCTTATCGGCCCCCAAACATCTGAATGAATGTAGTCAAGGATCTCATCTGTCTTGTGCGTGGCTACCATGAACTGCACCCTATTCCATTTCCAAAGCACACAATACCTATAGAAATCTAGCTTGCATGATTTGACCCCCTTCAAAAGATTTCTCTTACGAAGCTCCATTATTCCACGCTCACCCATATGTCCTAATCGCATATGACACAAGACAATACTATTCCACTTAGACTTTGTAGCTACAGCTCCACCTACAACTGTGGTACCTAATAGTGTACAGATATTCCCCAATACTTTCTACGACTTCATAGCGGTTAGAACACCCTTACTCACATTCATTATCCCACGTTTAGACTTGTAACTAAACCTATTACAATCTAAACTGCCCAATGAAATCAAATTCTTCCTCAACTCCGGTATATTCCTAACATCACATGACGTCCTCACCATACCATAAAAAATTCTGATTCTAATATTCCCTATTTCGACAATTTTTCATAAAGCATCATTTCCTATTATAACAGAACCAGAATTTACCAATATGTAAGTGGTGAACCAGTCTTTGTTGGGTGTCATGTAATAACAGCATGCTGAATCTAAGATCCAAGAATCCATGAGACTATCTAAACCAGATGAAATTGAGAGCATATCCCCATCACCGCTCCTTGAGTCTCCTTCTTTCCCTCCTTCCTTTCCCTGATCTGTTTTCCTCCTCCCCTCCTGATCCTCCTCTCTTCATCGCAGCCCCAACCCCTTGTCGTAGTCATTCGTCGCAACCCCTCGCCCGTCCCCGCTCGCAAACCATCGCAGCCCCTCGCCTGTCGCCATTCGTAGAGCCCCTCGCCCATGGCTGTTTGTAGAGCCCCTCGCTCGTCGCCGTTTGCAGAGCCCCTCGTTGCCGCCGTCACAGCCCCTCATTGTCACTATCACAGCCTTTCACCGTTGATTTCAGTGCCATACGATTCCCATTTTTTTTACGTTAGCTGCAAAGCATGGTTTGGTTTTGGGAAATGCCATGAACCGTGTTGTATTTGGAAAAATCTCCAAGTAGTTTGACTAGGTGAGGGTTAATTGTGAGAGAAAATTTTCAGTTAGTTCAACAACGCCAGTTTCTTGCTTAGGGATTTACCATTTTAGGTCAATTCAATTGCTCTTTTGTGAAAAAATAATAGGCTGGACAAACAGGAGTCGTCATCTTTGGTAATATTTAAAATATGCTAGAAGGATAACAAAGTTTAGTGGACCAAATGGGAAGCTAAGAGACCCATATATTTTTGGATAAAGCATGCCTAAATCTTATATAGAATATGCTAAACCTATGTGAAGGGATTTTCTTTAGCTAAAGGTATCCATCATTTATTTTTATTTTATGGTATTCCCTATTATTGTACTATCATATCGATAACTTTACTAAGAATTCTATTATGTATTTGAAAATGTTTTAAGTCATTTTTTCTAATGTTTATAAACGAAGAATTATTTTCTTAAGAGGAGATAGAGAAGAATAAATCCACCTCTTCTTTAGAGTTTAAATAATCCATTTTCAAGTTTGTACTAGTGTGTCATGTTTGCTTCATGAGTATGTTAAAAGTGTTTTAGAGTACTCATATTCTTGACAACTTCTTAATTGGTATTATAGCCAAGAGAAACCCTATTATAATGGAAGTATGAATTTATGAAGTATGTTATTAATTTTAGTTTTGCTGCGAGTTTTAAATTTATTATGTTTACGGTCAATTGTTATTAATAAGAAAGTGGGTGAAAATTATTCCTAGTTTTGGGGATACTAGATTTATTTGGTAAACTATTGAATTTTTTAATAGATTAGGAGAGATTTTTATGTCTTAATATGTGCTTGAAATATATGATATTGATAAGTATGAACAATGCAGTTTGTTCAAAGCTAGATTTACCTCCAAAGAATAACTATTGGTGTATATATATTTTCACTTTGTTGAATGTAATTGTTTGGATTCACTATGTATGAATTTGGAATTGTGTGGGTAAATCAATAGTGAGTGTTTGCTCAGGTTTGTACCAAAGAAGTTTTTTTGTTTCTTTCATCATTTCTATCTTCCAATGTATTATAATTTTTTCCCTTTTTCGGTTTTATGTGGCCAATGGGGAATTATCTTGTCAAATGTATCAATGCTTTGCTAACATGTGTGTTGGAGTATCATTTAACAACAAATATTATGATCATTTAACATGCATGATGGCCCATGTTAGTAGTATGATATTCTTACAATACAAAATTAACCAATAACCAATTACATGCACATATAAATTGTAATGCCCCGACCCGCCACGTGGGGCCCAAGGTGCTACTTTAGTAATATCTGTATTTCTGATACCATAATTATCATATAAAAGCAGCAGAAATAATTTAAACATCCTCAAATACATTACCAGAGTTCTAAACTACTATCATACATAGAAGTCTCCAAATACCCATATTACAAACCATAAAATGAAAGAAAACTATCTCACTCCATACAAACCACATGCTACTATTACTAGATAATCTAAACTCAGCCCCCCTAGCTTGCTAAGCATGATCCTTGGCACCTCTTGAAAAGTCAAATAATCATTGGGGTGAGACACCTCTTAGTAAGACGGATTAGGTTAATATCAGGGTGTCACCAACATGAGTTTTAGTAGAAGTAGAAAATATTCATTTCTCTATTCAATCAAAAATAGCATTTGCAGAATTGTACTCACACCTCTATAGTTGGAAATACACATTCATTCCCACAGTAATAACGAGTTTGATTAATAGATAGCACTACTTACATAAATTCACATATATGCGTAGAAGACACCCCTTGGGATAAATGACATGATTAACCCCTATGACGGGTTGTGCGGCCCGAAGGCTGGACTTAGCTTGGGTGACTAACCCAAATAAAGTCAAAGTAACCATCTGCAAGTACATCTGCAGGCATCTGCAAGCCCAGCTGCAGATCCAATTGCCTTACCACTTCCTGGTCCGGACCCCAAGGAAGGTACAACAATACTTCGTAGGCTAATTGGCTAAAACCACCTACACTTCCACTACAGTGTGGTTGCACCTGGCCAAATAATTCACTAACAACAGTACCGTGCTCACAATACAACTGGTGCTCAGGGTCCTTAAATCATATCATGCAATTTAAGTAATAAAAATAGTAGTATGAATCTCATTTTTATCACTCGGTACAAAATCTGTCATATCACAACCCGGCATTCAACCGTTGTATAAAACCTGGCTTTCAGCCGTTATATAAAACCTCGGCATAGAGCCTTCATATCAAAACCCGACACAAAACCATCATATCAACCCCATATTTTCCACAAACTAGTATGGTTCACAATTTCACGATATATTCTCACAACCATATTCAGGTTTAGTTATGAAATAAATCATATAAATTATTCTCATGCCACATGATTTTAGTATTAAAACATAATCAGAAAAACAACTAGGAAAATACCTCATAGTATATCTAGTTTGTATGGTGAAAACCAAGGTATGATCACCTCCACATTCTAGTTATTCAAAACATGCTTATATACATATCTACATATAGGTTTTTCCATAAAAATATGAAGATGATCATCCCTCACCCTTTGATTCTTTCCCAAAACATGGATACGACTATAAAACCAAGCTTTCGACTGATAATCTCATTCAAAGTACCATATGATATACCTATATTTATAGAGTCCATTTTTGAATGGTTGGACTTAAAAATACCAACTGAAATCATGAATATACATACATATAACGTAGTTTAATTGGTTCAGTTTCAACAAAAATTTGACATAACTTAATCCCCTTACCTGTTCCTGAAAATAAGCTGATTACGTTAGGAAAATGGAAAACGTTAGCCTTTGAACCCGTCGCCAGAAGTGAGCTGGCAAGCCGAGAGAAGAGAGAAAAATAATCAGGGGCCAATGACATACTCCGAGTGATCTTAGAGAGAAAGACCTACGTAAGAGAGTGAGAACAGTGAGAAAGAGTCTCAAAAACCTAATTTAGAGAAAGAAGGAAATGTTGAGTTATGAAATAATATACATTGATTACTACATAAGTAAACTTGCTCAGAGGAAAATCGTCGACGGTTTTCTTGAGGTTCCTGAAACTGTCAACGGTTTGGAAATTCAGGGCTCTCGATTGTTTGTAGCCATTGACGGTTTTTTCCTAACTCAGTGAAACCGTCTATGGTTTGGGGTCCTACCAAACCAATTTCCTCTTTTTCTATTCTTTTTCCTTATTTCTCTTTTCTTTTATTTATTTTCTTTTCTTTTCCGGGTTCAGGTCATTAGATAAATCTGTTGGAGTATTAATATTTTAGATGGGTTTGTAGAGACATAGCATTTCACAACAAAGTATGAAATTAAAAGAGAGAATTACAAATCTCTTTATAAAATATAATTATAAAAATTATATTTTATATATATATATATTATTTATATTTTATATATTAAAATATTAAATAGGTTAATCGATTTAACCAAAACTCAATTCAGTTGGTTTTGGGTTTGGTTAATAAGGAATTTCGGATCAGTTCAGCTAACAAGATTCTTTAATAAAAATTTTTGGGTTAATCTAGTTAATTAACCAAGTGATGGATTCATCTAAAATAAATCAACTTCATATTTGCCCCCTCACGTCCCTAACAACACAATCAACTAACCTTTAGTTAGAGAATTTGTATTAGTACTTTAGTATATCCAAATTCTTGTCATTGCCTCCACAACATCACAAGATCAAGTCATTCTACAAGCCAACTACTATTTGCGTGGGAGTATCTCACTTTGTAATTTCATAGTTCTATAACTTAAATGCACTCACAAACTCATCTCATTTACGCTTATATGCTTTTGTGAGATCATCACTACACTTACTATCCATAATGTACTGAATACTTGAATTTATTTGATAGATAGTTTATATTTTGACATAAACTATTACTGAGTTGTACTGAATTGCATACTTGAACCGAACCCCATCTGCATGCCTAATACAGAATCTTATGAACTGCATGCTGGTAGTTGCTTAGGTTGTTGCATGTTTGGATTGAACGCATAAGAACACACGAGGGAGCTGAGCTCCATCCTTAGAGTTGACCTAAATTTAACTATATTAGGGATTTAAATGAATCGTATTTTTATTATTTTTGTGATTTTCAGGCTTGGAAAATGTTCTATTTATAGACGACATGCTACCAAAATGTTGTTAGAAATCCCATACATGACTACAGTCATTAAAATGTGTGCTCAAATGATTACAATGTCCTGTATATTTTGAAAGGATGAGTGAATAAATGAATAATTGAATTTCATCCTTATGCTTTCTATAAATTTCCTACATCACTAGGATATTGCTTGCTGGTTGAGTTCAAAGCATCTGCATGCTTCATGGAGAAATTGTGAAGTCGCGGGATAGGTTTTTGGATGAATACGTGTAACGATTCCAATATATATATATATATATATATATATATATATATATATAATTAAAAATTTTATTTATTTATTCATTTATTAAATAATAATTATTAATAATATAATATAATATAATATTATTCTATTATTATTATTATTATTATTATTATTATTATCAAAGGAACCTGAAGGATCCTGAAGGATCCTTTAGATTTAAAACAAACAGAACACCCCTCCCCCTTTGATGGTCGTCCCTCTCTCTCTCTCTCTCTCTCTCTCTCTCTCTCTCTCTCTCTCTTCTGTCACCTCTCCCTCTCTCCTCATTTTTACAACCAATACTCGGCCGATTGAAGAATGGAAAATACCACTAGGTTCCATTCTTGGCTACCAACATTTTCATCGGAGTAGATTCGTGATTAGGACATCATAGGTACCACTCCTAGGATAAGGTAACCTCTCTCTCTCTCTCTCTCTCTCTCTCTCTCTCTCTCTCTCTCTCTCTCTCTCTCTCTCTCTCTCTCCTCAATTTTTCCTCAAATCTTTAACCAAATCGACAATCAGACACCACCACAGGGTCCTAGCATCGATCCTTATCATTTTAATCGAAGCAGATTTTTAATTTGGGTTTCCTAAGCACCACTCCAATGCTAGGGTAAAGATAATGAAATTCGATCCATTAATTATTTTTAAAGATTAATTAGCTATTGGGAGTGTGTGGGCTTAAGAAATATTAAAATAATTATTATTTTGCAGTGGAGTTGATTGAACTGGGAAAAAATGATTTCAAGGTTTTGAGCTCCGAATGCCGCAAGCATGGAATTAGGGAGTTTAGCAGGCCTCTCAGTAAACCAAGTAAGGTGATAGGTTATGTCAAGAAATTTTGAATATATATAAATTTTGCTAAAAATAATTTCCTACATGCTTAGATAATCAAAAAATTTATATATATATATATATATATATAAATGATTTTTAGCAAAATTTATATATTTCCTGGGTGGATATAATATTATATTTTTCAGACATAATTGTGTGGCATGATTATGATGTTTTGTAGGTTTGATCACTATGATGTGTTTATGTTATGATTGGGTATGAGAATTTTATGCTAAGATAAGTTTTATCTGGATATTGAAATATACAGAAAAATTGAGAATGGAAATTTTATACCAAAGAGCGTTTTAACTAGATGATGCTTTATGCTGAAACTAAGAATAATGATTTTATGTTAAGATGTGATTTTTATTGGCTGATTACTGATTTATGGAAAAATGGGAGTTTGATACTATTGATATGAAAATGGCTATATAACAATGGCAAGATATAAGGAGTTTGTTATATTTCTTGATTTTAGTAATAATATGGAAACCACAATATAACGTTGGCAGGATATGAGGAGTTCGTTATAATGCTGTTTGAATATAACGTTGGCAGGTTATAAGGAGTTTGTTATATTCTTTCATTATATATATATATATATATATATATATATATGTATATACCAATATAACGTTGGCAGAATATGAGGAGTTTGTTATATTGATATTATATGACACAATGTAAATGGTAATATATTTGAATTAAGAACCTTGGTAGACAGTTGATGTGTAGAGTGCGGTATCGTAGCTACAGTATTAGAGGAGTGAGTGCAACCACACTGACTTGGGACGGTAGTGTAGGTGTTGACAGTCGATTGGGCCTGCATAGAGTTATTGACCACCCTCGGTCCAGACCAGTTGCAGTAGGCCAATAGTACCACAAACGTATATTTTTTACTTAGCCTGGTGGTGGCCAGCTTTGGTTAAGTCCAACCTTCGGATCACACAACCCAGTCATGGGGGGAAGCATGACGTTAGCTAGGAAACCCGATGGGGCTGTTCTTTATATATATATATATATATATATATATATATATATATATATATATATTGCGAGTACAGTTTTGTGCAGTTCTTTTCAGTTGATTTAATGATTAATTAAAATGTACATTATTTTATATAAACTCATGCTGCCACACAATGATAATAACCTATGTTGAATAAGGTGTAATCCCAAGAGGGGGGTGAATTGGATATTTAAAAAAAATTAATTCACTTACTTTTCTTTTACACACTCTTTATAAGTTTACCAACTACTTCTAGTTGCTCAATTATGTGTAAGTGTGGCAATCCTATCTATGCATGCAATATACTCAATTTAAATACAACACGAAAAATAAAGAGTAAAAGGAAGAGAGATGACAAACGCGATTTTACGAGGTTCAGTAGCCTTGGCCTACATCCTCGCCTTGAGCAACCACTCAAGGATTCACTAATAACCTTGCTCCTTAAAGTGGGACGGAGCTTCCCTTACAAACCGCTACTTACAAGAGGTACAACTCCCTCCTTATCCACTGCTCACAAGAGGTACAGCTTCCTCCTCACGCCCGGTTCACAACCCGAACCATGTTTACAATGAAATCTGAAAAATAACACTCCAAACAATGCTTCCAACAAAAGCTTGTGAGTACAATTCAATTTCCTAGTACATTATCATATGATATAACTTGAAGCTCAAGAATGTATGAAAAACGATACAATCGTTTGATGTATGATATGTGTCAACACACAAATTCGTATTTAATCAAAAACTCCCAAGTAAAAATATATTTCGAATGCTTTGGAGTCCACTAGGGTTCTTGATTCACTTTGTAAAGATGCTCAAGTATATTTGAAGTGAGCTATTTAACAAAAATTTAACTTGAACACAACTCGATCAAAAATCACAAAGTTTGCCTTCAAGTTCCAATATTTTAATCAAAGTAGGTGACTGGTGCAAACTGCAAGTGCACAGTATCGTAATTTTATAATATAATGATGTGTAGAGTATCGTCCTCAGGGATTGATGTCTTAATTTTACCAAGTACCGAAATTTTACTAACCTTGATTTTATTTAGAAAAATTAATAATTTTAGACTGCAAAATTTAAACAAGGCTACTTTAAATAAACTATTCAAGAGAATTTAAAACTGGATACTGCGTGTCAAATTGATGATGGTGAAAACTTCTAGGAAACCGATTTCACCTAGTTTCTCACTATGCTTTACTCATTTAGCTAATTCAACTTCGTTTTCTCTGTTTGTTAGCAAATCGCCAATTTTTTCAAAAGCCTCTTTCGATAGTCAATCAGAACCTATTCTTATTTATTATTTAACATAAGAGTATGCAAATTAATAACGCAAGAACGCAGTAAGACCTCGATTTTTAATGCTGCGTAGGTTCATACAAGTCTTTCGATCTCTATATTTACCTACGCTGAATTATCCAAGATCTATCCTATAATCCCCCCTTTCGGTAGCAAATTACAAGACTAAAATCATTTAATTAATGGCCGGTTAATTAAAAGCATTAGGCACAGAATAACTCAAACAAACATTAATGAAAACTACTTTAGATTAGCATCAAAGAGCAAGCATAGTTCGAAACTGGCTACATCGTTTTCCTAGAATTCAAAAAATTTAGTTCATTCCGAAAATTAAATCCAACATAACAGATTTCACCATATTTTCTTCAATTTGGAGCGTACGGAAAAGATCAACACTCGCCGCACCGCCGTCGCGTGTCACGAACACCCCGAACACCGCCGTTGTTCGCCGCCTTCCGATTCTGAAAAGATAATATTTTTTTCGTGCTTTCAACTCTCCTTTGTTGGCTGTGTGTGTATTTTTGCAGCACCCCCCAAAAGAAAACCACAAGAAAGCTCCCCAAAAAATAATTTTTCCCCAAGAAACTTTATGTGGTTTGGCCTCCCTTATGTTTCTCTCCAAGAAAAATCCTTTTTTTTTTTTTTTATGGTGCGGCCTCTCTCCCCTAGCCCCCAGCGCACGCTGCTCTCTCCCCCTCTCTTCTTGCACACGGCACTCTCCCAAGGAAACCCTCCCTTGTTGACTTTTCCATCCTTTCCTTTTATCCTTTCTTTCTTTGCTTTTCTTTCCTTTCTTTTTTTCTTTCCATTCTTTTGTCTTTCCTTTGTATGTACCCAGCACACACTGCCCTTATGAGATGACCTGGCTGCATGGCTGGGTCACATCTCATTTTTTGATTTTTTGATTTTCTTTTTTTTTTTCAAAGGTACATGAACTGCCTTCCTCTTTTAAACCCACTTTCAACCCTCTTACAGCTAGTAACTCTCAAATCTTAAAACATAAAAGATGTAGAGATCTTTTTCAGCTTTTCCCATAATTTTGAATCATCTCAATCGGAGCTTTTATGAGAAAGTTACGCTAAGATTACGAAGAATTGTCGAAAAAATCCATAAAACGGCGTATGCTAACTTCACGTCTGATTTCGGCCTTGATGCTGCCAGTATTTTGCAAAACACAAAACACAAAAATTGTAGATTGTTTTCTTATCTTTCTACGGTATCTTGAATCACTTGAATCAAAGGTTGGATGAGAGAGTTACGCACAGATTGCAAAGTATTGTCTGTTTTTTTTAGCTTCCAACAGTTGCTCTACAATAAAAAACACCAAAATTTCATACATTACTCAATAAAACCCAAATTTTATAAATAAAACACAATGTTAGAATATTGAGAGTAATTAGGCATTTAAATACAAAATATCATTTGCAATGCATGAATTAAAGCACCTAATTACGCAATTTAAGCGCGTAATCAGTAGGTTTTTCAATAAGAAACCCAATGAATAATATATATATGAATATGTGTTTATGTACTTCTTGAATTTCAAATCAATCAATCAAGCTAATAAGTTTTTCTCAAAACATGATCTTCCTAAAAATTAGTTTTTATATGTGAATACACACTCAAGATCAAAACGTCTTTCTAACGATAAACACGTAAAGATATGAGAGGTTCTTGAAAAATAATAACTTGACAGATCAAACCGTAATACTGGATCAAAGTTTAGTTGGATGAATGAATGCCCTTTTGATTTCACTAGAGATTTTTCCAAATGAACATGGAAGAAGATTGAAGTGCAGAAAAACCGGCTCTAGGGTTCAAATCTTGCAATCAGAAGTATATCTTTCTTGGTTTGTCCTTGTGCATATCTTCTAGGGTTTAGATAGTCATAATATATATTATATTACCCGTAGAATTAATCTCAGCCATTGGATCAATAAGATACTTCGCATGTCTTTTTAATAAAGAGCTGATTTTTAGGCTTTCCCATGAGTTCAGGCAACCGAACTCAACTTCAAGCTCCTGAAGTGTCAACTTCAGGTGCTTGAGGTTCCAAGGTCAGGTGACCGAAGAGCCTCGGCCAGGTTCTGTCTTCTCCATTTAATTCTTCAGGCGAATGAACTTAATCTTCAGGCAACCGAAGAAATTCTTTAGGCTACTGAGGTTTGAGTTCAAGCGACCGAACTACCCATTCTCTCAAATTTTTATTTCTAACTAAAAATCTACTTGGCTTCTTTTCTTGGATCTTTCATAAAATATATTTTTCATGATTTTGAAAACATTTCAAGGTCCATGAGAGTTTCCTAATGATGTATATGAAATGCGTGAATCCTAAAACCATTCTAAGTTATAATAAGCTTCAAAATAATGCATATGCCAATGTAAATACATAAGCTCTAAATACCCATTCCCAAGAGTTTCTTGAACTTTGCCGCTTGCATCTTGATTCTCGTACTCTTTAAGTTCCAAGATGCTTTCCACGATTTATAGGCTTTACTTGAAGGCATCCATAACTTGTTATCTTTTCGTGCATGGTTAATATAGGTCCTATACACAAACTCAATGCACAAATCAAATACCAAGTGATTTGTCATTATCAAAACAAGATTGGACTCGTAGATTCAACAATCTCCCCCTTTTTGATGATGACAAATGCACGAGCAAAAATATATAATGGGTTACACCCAACTAAGGCTCCCCCTTAATTAATGCATCAAATATTCAATGAATATATGCTCATGTTCATAATAAATGTAATATGCTAGATTTCTCCCTTTGAATATCTCACCCTTTGCAAATTAGTTTTACCACCAAGACTCTTTGCTTCCATTTATTAGTTTTGCTTTTCCAGATTTTTGCCTTTTCCAAATTTTGTCCCCCTTTTGACATCAACAAAAAGGTGTAAACAAACAAAGCATGAGTAGATGCAACCTTACGTTCTTTTCCCTTTAGCGATCTTAAGGTTTTGAATGTATCCAAAAGTTGATACCACATATTAATAATATGCACGTTCAAGTGATTAAGTCGTAAGAGATGTTGCTCCCTCGGAATTATATCATTTAATCATGATTCTAAACAACCTCTCGACTATGCATGAGACCTAATTCACGTCTAATTAGTATAAATCTATCCTCTGCAAGTGGTTTTGTGAATATATTGGCCCATTGTTCATCTGTGCATACAAACTCAAGTCTTACATCCCCTTTTTGTACATGGTCACGAAGAAAGTGATGTCGTATTTCTATGTGCTTAGTTCATGAATGTAATATGGGATTCTTTGAGATATTTATTGCACTCGTATTATCACATCTTATGGGAATTGTTTCATAGTTTAATCCAAAATCTTTCGGTTGTTGCTTCATGTAAAGCGTTTTAGCACAACAACTACCTGCCGCTATGTATTTAGCTTCAGCTGTGGCAAAGCGACTGAATTTTGTTTCTTGGAAAACCAAGCGACCAAGGAGTGTCCTAAAAAGTGACAAGTACCACTAGTGCTCTTCCTATCCACTTTACTACCTGCATAATCAGCATCTGAATAACTAAGAATCTCAAATGATGTGTGCTTAGGATACCATAACCCAATGTCCACGGTTCCTATCAAATATCTAAGTATACGTTTAACAACTAGCAAGTGAGACTCTTTTGGAGCAGATTGAAATCTTGCGCACAAACATATGCTAAACATTATATCTAGTCTACTGGAACTCAGGTATAATAAGCTACCTATCATTTCACGATATAGTTTGACATCTACTGGTATACCTTGTTCATCTTTATTTAATTTCAATGAAGTGCTCATAGGTGTACCTAGTATTTTTCTGTCATCCATGTTAAATTTTTTGAGTAGGTTTCTAATATACTTTGGTTGATTTATGAAAATTCCATGATTTTCTTGTTTAATTTGAAGTCCTAGGAAGAAGTTTAGTTCACCCATCATGCTCATCTCAAATTCATTTTGCATTGTATTGGCAAATTCATTACAGAATTCTTTATCGGTAGCGCCAAAGATGATGTCATCTACATATACTTGCACTAGGAGAATATCATCTTTCTTAGCCTTTATGAACAGGGTTGTATCTATCTTTCCTCTTACAAATCCATTTTCTAATAGAAATCCGCTTAGCCGTTCATACCAAGCTCTAGGAGCTTGCTTTAAATAGTACAAGGCCTTTATTAGTTTATAAACATGATTTGAGTTCTTATGGTTTTCAAACCTAGGGGGTTGTTCTACATACACTTCCTCATTTATGTAGCCATTTAAAAATGCACTTTTCACGTCCATTTGATATAGCTTGAAATCCTTAAATGCTGCGTATGCTAATAACATTCGTATGGCTTCCATCCTAGCTACAGGGGCAAATGTTTCTTCAAAATCTATACCTTCTTCTTAATTATATCCCTGAGCTACTAATCTAGCCTTATTTCTCACAACTATTCCATTTGCATCTTTCTTATTCTTATATATCCATTTGGTCCCTATGATTGACTTATCCTCTGGTTTGGGAACTAACGTCTATACTCTATTTCTTTCAATTTGATTTAATTCCTCTTGCATGGATAGCATCCAAGATTCATCCTCTATAGCTTCACTCACATTCTTAGGTTCTTCTTGTGATAAGAATGCACAATGACTCATCATATTCCTAAGAGAGGAGCGAGTGGATACTCCACGTAATGGTTCTCCTATTATTTGATCTATGGGATGATTCTTTATGTATTTCCATTCTCTAGGTGGTGCATTTACCTCAGTTGTAGTTTCTTCAATTTCAATGGATGGTTCTCTAAGTTCAAGTTTCTTTTCTAAATCATTCTCAATTGATAGTTCTTTTAGTTCCTTGTTTAATTCAGGTTCATCTTCATCAATTCTTTTGAAAAAGGGATTTGTCTCATCAAACACTACATGAATAGATTCTATGACCATCAATGTTCATTTATTATACACTTTAAAAGCTTTACTATCTAAGGTATACCCTAGGAAGATACCTTCATCATATTTTACATTGAATTTTCCTAAATGCTCATTGTCTCTAAGCACAAAACACTTATAGCCAAAAACATGAAAATATGATATGTTTGGTCTATGGCCATTCCATAACTCGTAAGGAGTCTTATTAAGTGATGGTCTAATTAGAACTCTATTTAGTACATAGCAAGATGCATTCATAGCCTCGGCCTAGAAGTATTTGGGTAATCTATGTTCGTTAGGCATAGTTCTAGCCATTTCTTATATAGATCTATTCTTTCTTTCAACTACGCCATTTTGTTGTGGTGTTCTGGGAGCTGAAAAGTTATGGTCAATTCCTAATGAGTTGCAATAGTCTTCCATGCCTTGATTTTTAAACTCTCTACCCCTATCACTTCGAATTTTGGTAATTGTGTATCCCTTTTCATTTTGTACTCTCTTGCACAGATTAATAAAATTTTCACATGCTTCATCTTTATGACCTAAAAATAGTACCCATGTGTATCTTGAGATGTCATCAACTATGACAAAAGCATATGATTTACCTCCTAAACTCTGAATTTGGTTTGGTCCAAATAAGTCTAAGTGCAGCATTTGAAGTGGCCTAGTAGTGGAGATCTCTTTCTTCTTCTTAAAGCTTGTTCTTGCTTGTTTTCCTAGTTGGCATGCATCACAGATTTTATCTTTCACAAATTTTGTCTTGGGCAGTCCCTTAACTAATTCTTTCTTAACTAATTTTGAAATTAAATCCATGTTTGCGTGTCCTAGTCTCCTATGCCAAATCCAACTTATTTCATTCATAGCAGATAAGCATGTTACACTTTGTAAAGTTAGGTTATCAAAACTTGTGGTGTATACGTTTTCATGTTGTTTAGCAACGAACAGTATCTTATTATTAGTTTTGTGTTCAACTATGCACTTGTCATGTTCAAATGATACTTTGTACCCTTTATCACATAGTTGACTTATGCTCAATAAATTGTGCTTTAGACCTTCAACTAATAAAACATCATCAATAATGAGTGTGGAATCATTACCGACTTTACCGACACCTGTGATCCTTCCCTTAGCATTATCTCCAAAGGTAAAAAACCCTTCATCCTTGAGTGTGAAGGATGTGAATTTTGATTTGTCTCCGGTCATGTGACTTGAGCATCCGCTGTCCATATACCATCTATCTTTTGAAGAAGTGGTTCTTAAGAAAATCTGCAAGATACAATTAACCAACTAGCTTTGGTACCCAGTTTGTCTTGGGTCCAGGAGGGTTAGTGCTAGGTTCACCCTTAATCTTCCATACTTTCCTAATTTTTACATCTTTGTTTTTGAAAGGGCAGTCCAATTGTATGTGACCCAACCTTCTACATTTGAAGCATGTAGTATATCTATAATGATTCTTAGTTGGAACAAATGACTTTGATTCTTTTGTGAAATACCCCATATAAAGTTGTCTTTTCATTATATTTTCTTTACCATTAAAACCGAGCCCTTCTTTTTCTAGAGAATTTCTTTGAGATCCTAAGAGCTTTTCAAAGTTGTTTTGTCCTTTGGTAAATTTACAAATACTTTCAAATTTGTCTTTCAAGTCCTTTCCTAATTCCTCAATTTTCACCTCTTTATCCTTCATGGAATATGCATGGGATTCAGTTTGGTGTTCAACAAGATTTGAAAGTTCTTTGACTTGGCTTCTTAACTCAGAAATTTTCTTTGTTTTCTTCTCAAGTATTTTAATAGTGTATAGGTATTCTTGTTTCAGTTCATCATATAACATCATATCATTTTCAGATTCACTAGAGTAGTATGAAGATGATGAACGAGATGATAGTACCTCAAAGTCATCATGTGCCATTAGACATAGATTGGCAACCTCGTCGTCACTGGATTCATATTCTGAACTGCTAGTGCTATGTGTATCCCAGCCGACTTTCAGCGCCTTCTTCTTTTTCCTTGAATCTTTCATGAGTTTGGGGCACTCGGGCTTGATGTGTCCAACTTCTCGGCAATTGTAGCATGTTGGTGGATCCTCCTTCTTTTTCTTCATGCTTTGCTCTCCTCTTTCTGATTTAGAGTTCCGAAATTTTCTGTTGAACTTTTTGTTCTTCTTTAAGAACTTTCCGAACTTCTTTGTTAGTAGGGCCATGTCATCATCCGTTTCAGAATCGTTTCCTTCACTTGAGTAGCTTGATGATGTCTTAAGTGCAGTGACCTTCTTAGCTTTGCTTTGTTCATTTTTCCTCTCGTTTATCGCCAGCTCATAGGTGATAAGTGAGCCAATGAGTTCGTCCACCGACATCTCCTTGAGGTTTCTCCCTTCTCCTATTGCAGTAGCTTTAGCTTCCCACACTAGAGGTAATCCCCTGAGTATTTTCTTGATCAACTCATAAGAAGGGGAAGTTTTTCCAAGAGCATTTAAAGAGTTAATGATGTATGTGAATCTAGTGTACATAGATTGTATGGATTCATCAACCGTCATTTTAAATGCTTCATATTCACTAGTAAGCATGTCTATCCTGCTATCCTTTACTTCCTTAGTGCCTTCATATGTAACTTCTAATTTTTCTCAAATTTCTTTAGCTGAGTTACATGCCATTACCCTATTAAATTCATTAACATCTAGTGCACAGAAGAGTATATTCATGGCAGTGGCATTACTTTGAACTGACTTCCAATCCTCTTCAGTATATTCATCTTCACTTTTAGGTACATTAATCTTATCAATTACTTTCATGGGTATGTGATTTCCCTTAGTCACAATTTTCCAAACTTTCCAATCTACATTCAGTAAATATGCTCATCCTACGTTTCCAATAGGTGTAATTTACACCACAGAAAATGGGGGGTCTAGTGGATGAGGTTCCCTCACCAAATGGAGTTACACCAATGTGTGCCATGTGATCGTTTACAAATTAACTATCAAGTCTAAGTAAAACTGCTCTGATACCAAATGTTGAATAAGGTGTAATCAAAAGAGGGGGGCGAATTGGATATTTAAAAAAAAATTAATTCACTTAATTTTCTTTTACGCACTCCTTATAAGTTTACCAACTACTTCTAGTTGCTCAATTATGTGTAAGTGTGGCAATCCTATCTATGCATGCAATATACTCAACTTAAATACAATGCGGAAAATAAAGAGTAAAAGGAAGAGAGTTGACAAACGTGATTTTACGAGGTTTAGCAGACTTGGCCTACGTCCTTGCCTTAAGCAACCACTCAAGGATTCACTAATAACCCTGCTCCTTAAAGTGGGACGGAGCTTCCCTTACAAACCGCTGCTTACAAGAGGTACAACTCCCTCCTTATCCCCTACTCACAAGAGGTACAGCTTCCTCCTCACACCCGGTTCACAACCCGAACCATGTTTACAATGAAATCTGAAAAATAACACTCAAAACAATACTTCCAACAAAAGCTTGGGAGTACAATTCAATTTCCTAGTACATTATCATATGATATAACTTGAAGCTCAAGAATGTATGAAAAATGATACAATGTTGATGATGAAAAGTTGCATTAATATATATTCAATCGTATTAATCAAACTCCAAGGAAAATATATTGGCATCCTTTGGGGTAAACTATGGTTTCTTGAGTCACGTGAAAGATGCTCAAGTATATTGACGTGAGCAGTAACATAAACTTGATAA